>NC_133664.1:165259523-165380227 GCF_037893015.1 Macrotis lagotis
CCACCAGTAGAGTTTTGCTGTCTATGCCTTCCTGTAGTTCTTTCAGGTTCTCCTCTAAGAATTTGGGTGCTGTCCCACTGTGTGCTTATATATATTCAGTATTGAAATGACTTTATTGTCTATGGTACCTTTCAGGAGGATAAAGTTTCCTTCCTTATCTCTTTTAACACTATCTATTTTTGCTGCTGCTTTGTCTGAGATAAGGATTGCTACCCCTGCTTTTTTTACTTCAGCTGAAGCAAAATATATTTTGCTCCAACCTTTTACCTTTACTCTATATGTATCTCTCTGCTTCAAATGAGTTTCTTGTAAGCAGCATATTGTAGGATTCTGATTTTTAATGCACTCTGCTATTTGCTTATGTTTTAAGGGAGAGTTCATCCCATTCACATTAAAGTTATGATTACTAACTTTTTACTGCCCTCCAAGCTATCTTCCCTCTGTTTGTATTTTCCCACTTCCCCCACTTTATCCATATTCCCCAGTAATTTGTTTATGAATACCACCCCTTTTAGTGTGTTTTCTCTCCTATATCACCCCATCCCGTTTCTTTCCCCTTTCCTTTTTTCCCTTTTCAGTTCTCTTCCTTTTGTTAGCTCTCCTTCCCCCCACTCCCTTTCCCTTTCTTCATCCCCCCTCCCCTTTTCCCCTTTTAATACTTGAAAGGTTAGATGTTTTATAAGTTAACTGAGTATGTGTAGGTTGACTTTAAGCCAAGTCTGATGAGAAGAAGATTCAGGTGTTTCTCCTCTGCTCCCTTCTTCCCCACTATTACTATAGGTTTTTTGGTACCTCTAAGTGTAATGAGATTTACCCCATTCAAACCCCTCCCTCCTCCTGTCACTTTCCTGTCCCCCTTTTTTAGGAGGTAGTGTTTTTTTAGATCATTCTATCTAAGTCATAGAAAATTCTGAGTCCCTTCTAGTTCAGTATATTCTATCGAATAGAGTCAAAATTCCAGAGAGTTATTAGAGTCTTTCTCCCAAATGGGGTTAAAGCCAGTTACATCCCATTAGATAGCAGTCTCATGGTTAGGTCATGAATGTCCATCATTTCTGGCTAGGTGTGTTCTCTCTGTTGGAGTTAAAATTCTCAAGATTTATGAGAATCTTTTTCTTCCCCCATGCTGGGATATAGCCAGTTTCAACTTACTGGATTGCATTTTTTTTCCTTTTCCTGTCCCCCCTTTTTTATTTACCTTTTTCATGTGTTTCTTGAACCTCCTGTTTGATGTCCAAATTTTCTGTTTAGCTCTGGTCTTTTCTTCAGAAATTTTTGGAATTCTTCCATTTCTTTAAATATCCATTTTTTCCCCTGGAAGAGAAGGCTCAGCTTTGCAGGAAAGTAGATTTTTGGCTGCATTCCAAGCTCCTTTGCTTTTGGAAATATCTCATTCCAGGCCCTTTGATCCCTTAATATTGATGCAGCCAGGTCCTGCGTAATCCTTACTGTGACTCCTTGATATTTAAATTGTTTCTTTCTGGCTGCTTGCAGGATTTTCTCTTTTATTTGATAATTCTGGAGTTTGGCCACAACAATCCTTGGTGTTTTCATTTTAGGATCTTTTTCTGGTGGGGATTGATGTACTCTTTCAATAACTACTTTTGCCCTCCAATTCCATGATATCAGGGCAGTTTTCCATCACTAGATCCTGTAATATTAAGTCCAGGTTTTTTTTTCTCTTCAATGTTTTCAGGAAGTCCTATAATTTTCAGGTTGTTGTTGATAAAGTATTTGACTTTTGCTTCTATTTTTTCTAATTTCTGGTTTTGTTTAACTGACTCTCATGGAGTCATTAGTTTCTGTAGACTCCATTCTTTTAGGGGGGAAGCAGTTTTCTTCATTAACCTTTTGCAACTCCTTTTCCAATTGGTCAATTCTACTTTTGAAAGAGCTTTCCATTTTACCATTTGAGATTTTGAGAGAGTTAATTTCTTTTTGCATTTGCTCATTTGAGGATCTGAGAGATTTATTTTCATTTTGCAATTGTCCAGTTGATGATCTGAGAGATTTATTCTCCTTTTGTGTTTGTGCAATTGTACTTTCTAAGGTTTTGTTTTCTTGTTGCAAGGTATTAATTGTCTTTCCCAAATTTTTAAGCTCCTTCCTTATTTCTTCAAGGAAGTCTTTCTGTGCTGGAGACCAGATTGTATTCTCCTCAGAGGCTCCAAGTCTCTCTGAGGGTCTTTCCCTTCCAGGAATTTTTCTATGGATCCACCTTTCAGCTGACCCTTCTTCATTTTGCTAAAACCTTGAGTTGGGGGAGGGGGCTGGTTCACCAGGGTTTGGGATCACTAAAGGCTTTACTCACTGAGTGCAGTTCCTCTGGCTGGCCAGTAGGAGGTGCTGGTTTCTTTCTCTGGAGTGTCTGTGACCTTGGTTGAGGCCTTCTACCTTTGCTTGAAGGGAGGGGTTGGAGCTATTGAATTCTTTTGCTTTCAATCAATGGTGGGCTTTACCCTGGCCTAAGGTCATTCCTCAGCTGGGCTGGTTCTTGTGCTCACACACCTGGGCCTGAGGCAGAAGTAGTTTGCATTTGTTTGTTTGGGAGGAGGTCTGAGCTGCAATGGGACCAGAGGAGCCCAGGATGGTGTCCACAGCTCTCCTGCACCAGAACTCTACCCCCCAGCCCCATCACCAAGCTCCAGGGGGACAGCACCAACACCAGTGCCTCTGCTTCCCTGCGGACACAAGCCCCTGTTGTTCAGCCTCACCACTGATCCAGCAGGTCCGGCTCTCAGGCCCTCAGACTCCCAGTTCCAATTCAGCTGTTAATGTGGCTGATCTGGGGCTGATCCTCCCTCTGAGCCCAGACTAACTGGCCCGAATTCGGTCAAAGCTGCTGCTGGAGACAAATCCTGAGGTCAATGTTCTTTCTCCTGGCTTTTCTATCTGGGTTTTGTGGGTCCAATTCTTTTAAGAGGTTTGTTTCATGTGATAGATGTGGAAGAGATCAGGAGACTTTAGAACTGTGCCTGTCTTCTCTCCACCATCTTGACCGGAAGTCCACAATGTTATTGTTAATGTGTACATTGTTCTCTTGCTTCTGCTTTCTTCACTCAGGATCAGATTCTTTAACTCATTCCATGTTTCTATGTAGACTGACCATTTATGGTTTCTTTTAGAATAATATTATCCTATAGTATTCATATACCATAGCTTGTTTAGACATTCCCAAATTGTTGGGCATCCACTCAGTTTCAAATTTTTTGCCACTGTAAAAAAGAGCTGCTAAGAATATATTAGAAAATGTGGTATTTTCCCATTTTTTAGTGTTTTTTCCTCGATAGAGTCCTAGAATTGGAATTGCTTGAACAACAGGAATGAACCTTGTTATTACTCTCTGGGCATAGTTCCATATTGCTCTCCAGGATCCACAGCTTCACCAGCAAAGCATCAATGTCCCTTCCTTCCCACAATCTCTCCAACATTGATCATTTTCCCATTTTCTCATCTTGGCCAATCTGTTAGGTTTGAAACAAAGGTAAAACAACCTCATTGTTGATTTGATTTACATTTATCTAATCAATAATGATTTAGAAGGTTTTTTATATGATTTTATATAACTTTAATTTTTTCATTTGTATGTTTTCCATTTGTATCCTTTGACAATTTATCATTTGGGGAATTACATTTAACCTTATGAATTTGATCCAATTCCTTAATGAGGAAATGAGACCTTTTTCAGATCACCTAGTTGTGAAGATTATTTCCCAATATTCTACTTTCCTTCTAATTTTTCAGCATTGATTTTTTTTAGAGCAAAACAATTTTAATTTAAAATAGTCAAAATCATTCATTTTGCAATTTGTAGTGTACTCTAACTCTGGTTTGGTCATAAATTTGTCCCCTTCGAATGACAGAGTATTTTTTGGTCTATTAATTTATCTATGGTGTCACCCTTTATGTCTAAATATTGTACCCATTTTGACCTTATTTTAGTATAAGGCATGAGATGTGGGTCTATGGTTAGTTTTTGTCATAATATTTTCCAGTTTTCCCAACAATTTTTATCAAATAGTAGGTACTAATCCAAGAAGCTGATGTCTATGTTTTTGGCAAACAGTAGATTGCTATAATCATTTACTACTGTTTCTTTTGAATCTGTCCTAATTCACTGAGCCATTATTGGATAGTTTTAGATCTGTTAGAGCTTGACCACTTTTCTTTACATTTTTTCATCAATTCCCTTGCTATTCTTGACCTTTTTTTTTGCTCAGATGATTATTATTACTATTTTTTCTCATTTGCTAAATAGTTATTTGATATGGTATGGCATTGGTATGGCACTGAATAAAATAAATTAATTTGGGTAGAATTGTCATTTTGATTATATTAGACTGACCTAATTATGAGCAACTGACATTTTTCCATGTATTTAGATATGATTTATTTGGGTGGAAAGTGTTTTATAATTATGTTCAAATAGTTTATGTATTTGTCTTGAGAAATAGATTCACAAGTACTTAATGTTGTCTATAATTGTTTTAAATGGTATTTCTCTTTCTCTCTCTCTCTATTGTTCTTGGGTTTTATTGTTCATATATATATATATATATATATATATATATATATATATATATATATATATATGTATATGCTGATGATTTTTGTGGGTTTATTTTTTTACCCTACTACTTTGTTGAATTTGTTAATTGTTTCAAGGAGTTTATTAGATGATTTTTTTCATGTTCTCTAAAGATACCATCATATCATCTGCAAGAATGAAAGCTTTGCTTCCTTATGGTCAGTTCTAATTCCTTCAGTTTCTTTTTCTTCTTGTATTGCTCAAGCTAGCATTTCTAGTACTATATTGAATAGTAATGTAAGAATGGGCATCCTTGTTTCACCCCTGATTTTATTGGAAATGTTTCCAGTTTATTTCCATTTACTGTAATATATATTCATGGTTTAGGTAGATACTATTTATTATTTTAAGGAAAATTCCATTTATTCCTAAAATTCTAGTGTTTTCAATAGCAATGGATGCTGTATTTTATCAAAGGCTTTTTCAGCATCTATTGAGATAATTATATGATTTATGATGGTTTTGCTCTTGCTATGTTCAATTATGTTGAGGATTTTTCTAATACCATCCCTGCCTAATGTATACATCCTACATCATCATCATCATCATCATGTATTATCCTAATTTTATTTATGATTTTTCTATCAATATTCATTAGGGAGATTGATCTATAATTTTATTTGTCTACTTCATTCTTCCTGGTATAGGTATCAGCACCATGTTGGTGTCATAAAAGGAATTTGCCAGAATTCCTTCTTTTACTATTTTTAAAAATAGTTTATATAGAATAGGAATTTATTATTCCTTAAATGTTTGGTAGAATTCACTTGTAAATCCATCTAGACTTAGAGACTTTTCCTTAGGGAGTTTATTGATGGTTTCTTCAATTTTTGTTCCTGAAATAGGACTGAGTATTTTATTTCCTCTCTGTTAACCTAGGCATTTTGGATTTTTGTAAATATTCACCCATTTCACTCAGGTTATCAAATTTATTGGCATACAGTTCAACAAAGTATTTCTGAATTATCTTTTTTTACTTTCTCCTCATTGGTGATTAGTTCACCTTTTCCTTTTTTTTTTTGATTCTGATACTTTGGTTATCTTCCTTCTTTTTAAAATTATATTAAGCAAAAATTTGACTATTTTACTGACTTCATAGCATCAATTCTTAGTTTTATTTATGAGATCAATGGTTGTCTTGCTTTCAGTTTTATTAATCTCTCCCTCATTTTTCATAATTTTTATTTGTTATTTAATTGGGGATCTTTAATTAGTTATTTTTCTAGGATTTTTAGTTGCATACCCAATTCATTGAACTCTTCTCTCTCTATTTTATTCATATAGGTATATAGAGATTTAGTTTCCCCTCAAAACTGCCTTGGCTGCATCTCATAAATTTTGGTATTATTTCTCATTAGAATCATTTTCTTCAAGATAATTTTTGATTATTTCTATTTTTTACTCTTTGATCAAGCCACCATTTAAGATTACATTATTTCATTTACTATTAATTTTTGGTTTATCTTTTCATGACCCTTTATACATGCAATTTTCATTGCATCATGGTCTGAGAAGTGTGTATTTATTATTTCTGCCTTTGTGCATTTGATTATAAGGTTTTTGTATCCTAGTACAATTTTGGTACAAGAGCCATGTACTATCGAGAAAAAAGTATATCTTTTGCTATCCCCATTAAGTTTTCTCCAGAGAACTGTCAGATCCATGTTGTTTAAGATTCATACACCTTCTTAACTTCTTTATTGTTTATTTTGTGGTTGGATTTATCTAGTTCTGAGTGATCGAGGTTGGGGTCCTCCATTATTAAAGTTTTGCTCTGTCTTCTTGTAATTCACTCAAATTTTCCTCTAGAAATCTGGATGCTGTGCCACTAGGTACATACATGTTTAGTAATGATATAGCTTCATTACCAATGGTGCCTTTTTAAGAAAATGCAGTTTCCTTCCTTATCCCTTTTAATGAGACAAATTTTTGCTTTTACGTTATGTGAGATCAGGATCTCTACCCCTGATTTATTTTGCTTCAGGTGAGGCATGACATTTTTTTGCTGCAACTTTTTTAGCTTTATCCTTTGTGTATCTCTCTGCTTCAAATGTGTTTCTTGTAAACAACATATTGTAGTATTGTGGTTTTTATTCCATTATGCTCTCTGCTTCAGTTTTATGGGACAGTTCATCCCATTCACATTTACAGTTAAGTTTACTAATTCTGTATTTCCCTCCATGCTATCTTCCCCCATTTATATTTTTCTCTTTCCTTTCCTCTTATTCTTCCTCATCAAAGTTTTACTCCCTTCTCTCTTTAACTATTCTTTTAAAATTTAGCTTTCAGTTTATTTTCACTTATACCTCCACCTTCCCTTTTTTTAGTCCCTTCTTTCCTTTTCTTTCCCTTTCCCCATGCCCCCCTTCTCTGTAGATTAGAGTAGGAATGTATCTTATTCCTTGTCTGGGCCAAATGTATTGCATAGAATATACTCAGTGTTCTCTCTCTCTCTCTCTCTTTCTCTTTTCCCTTTAAAATTAATAATCTTCATGCATCATCACCTGGTGTTATTTATTGCTCACTTAGTATTAATCAGGTATTTTCAGTCATACTTTGATCATTTGCTTGATTAGCTTATATTGTTATCAAAATATCATCTCAGATTGATTGCTTGATTGCTTGATGAGCAGCATTGTGTTAAATTACATCAAATTGTTTTTATAATCATTTTTTGCCCTACCCCATTTCAAGTACCCTCCAAGGACAGACAATTCTCATCATGAGCTAAGGCATCATTCAAGGCAAATCATTTCTTGAATTATTTGTACCCCTCTCCTCATGCCTATTTTCTCTCACACTTCTCCCCACCCCCCAACCTGGTATACTTAACCCCTTGTTAAGTGAAGCAGGGATTAAGTCAAACCTTGATTTAATTAACTACAAGAATCTTAAAGGGCTCTAATTACTGGGAAGCTCTGAAGGTCTCACCTGATAACTTTACAAATGATTTTAAATTTGGGAGATGCTGACTTAGTACCAGCCTAGTTTATGATGCCCTCATCAGACAAAGTGCTTAGCTTTGTCAGCTCGGCAGTATTAAAATGGGTCAAAGGAGAATGAGAAAGTTATATTTAGAGTTAACATCCCTGCTTTTTATCTCAAACATAGTGATGTCATCTTAGATCTCTTCAATGGAGAAACAAGATTCAACTATACCCATATCCTTTAAGCCCAGTCTCTTCAATTATATTCAACCCTTTAATTATCCTAAGAGAAGTAAAGTTCTCAAGAATTAGAAGTGTTATACCTTCCCTTTTAGGATTGTATACAATTTGATGGCTTTGACAAACATTTATTTTGTTTAGTTTTGTTTTTTCCTTCTCCTTTACATTTACTTTTTTTTAATGACAGTTCTAATTGTGTGTCAGAAAATTCTGGAAGTCCTCTATTTCATTGCATATCCATCTTTTCCCCTGACAATACAGGTTGAATTTTGTAGACTGGTAACTTGTGGGCTATAAGCCTAGGTCCTTTGCCCTCCAATATATGGTATTCCAGGTCTTCTGATACTTAAGTGTTGAGGTTGATGGGTCCTGTGAGAGTCTGATTGTGTTTCCTTTGTATTTGAATTATTTTCTTTTTGCTACTTGCAGTATTCTCCCCTTTATTTGAGAGTTCTGGAATTTGGCTATAACAGCCCTTGGAGTTTTATCCTGGGATCTCTTTCTAGAGAGGTTCAATGGTTATATTGTTTCCTTGTTCTAGGGAATTTGGACAGTTTTCCCCAATAATTTCCTGCATGATATTTTCCAGGTTCTTTTTTTGATCAAGATTTTTTTGTACTTCTGTAATTGGTAGAATGTCTCTCCTGTATCTGTTCTCTGGGTCATTTGTTTTCCCTGAAAGGTACTTTATGCTTTCTTCAGTTTTTTCAGTCTTTTTATTTTGTTTGATGCAATTTTGTAGTCTTGTAGATTCATTTATTTCAATTTGTTTAATTCTAATTTTTAAGGATTTGTTTTCTTCACTTACCTTTTGTGTTTCCTTTTAAAAGCCATTGAGGGCAGATAGGTGGCATAGTGGATAAAGCACTGGCCCTGGAGTCAGGAGTACCTGGGTTCAAATCTGGTCTCAGACACTTAATAATTACCTAGCTGTGTGGCCTTGGGCAAGCCACTTAACGCTGTTTGCCTTCCAAAAAAAACTTAAAATAATAATAATAAAAGCCATTGAATTCTCTTGTCAATTTTTCATAATTTTCCTGCAGGATTCTCATTTCTTATATTTCTGTTTTTCTTCTTCCTCTCTTCTTTGCCTTTTGAATTCTTTCTTAAAATTCTTCTATGGGCTTTCATACTTCAATCCCATTCATAGACTGTTTTGAGACTTCCCCTGAGAGTTATTTTTTACTGTTTTTTTCTTCAGACATGGCATTATTATCATCTTTGTCTGTAATGTAGTTTTCTTTAGGGAGGGCCCTTTTAGCTTTTTTACTCATCTTTATTGCTTTAGCTCTGCTCTTGGGGTATAGGTAACACAGATTCAAATTTTTTGTGGCTGCTGGGGTCTGATGCTGACCAAGATTTTGCCTGTGTAGTCCAGGCCTTGCCTTTGTAGAGGTTTGTTTCCTCATTTATGTCTAGGCTCAGAGTTAACAGTGGTTTGATGCTGACCCAGTCCTGGTGTTCACAGGATTCAGATTTCATTTGCTGTAGGGACTTCCACTGCTGGCTTGCTATCTAGCTGAGGGGAAATCAAGCTTTCAAGACCTGGATTGCACTGTCTAAAAGCTTCCTGCTGGCTTTCCCACTCTCTTACTTCCAGGGCTTTTACTTCCCCTTTTCCCCCAATGAGACATGCCTTCACTGAAGATCTTCCGCAATGTCTACCACTGAAAACTTCTTTGAATCTTCTTCTTTTGGTGGGATTAGTAACTTGAATGTCAGAGTGGAGGCTTCATTTACCTTTGATAGGGAAAAGCCCCTGGAGAATGTTAGTTTAACACTGCCATCTTCACTCCACCCCAGAAATTCTAGAGATTATTTTTTTGTTTTTCTATAGTGTGCAATACTCATTTAGAGCAAATGCTCACTCAGAATAATATAAATATATTTTATTTTTGATTTAGGAATAAAAACCATTAACAGACTGAAAAAGGATGTATTTTTTCTTTTTGAAATTTTATTTTTCCAATTAAATGATATGAAAGATTTTCAATATTCATCCACATGCATATTTATAAGTTAAGTAATGTTCTTCTATTCTTCCTTCCTACCCTCTTAACCTCAGCAGTGAATAGTCTAGTGAATATTGTGCATGTACATTTGTGTTTAACATGTTTACATATTTTCTGTATGAGGAAAGGAATAAAGACCATGGGATAGGAAGGAAAACCATAAAAGAAATTTTGAAAAAGTGAATATATATACCTTTCATTCAGATTCTGCAATTTGTTTTGTTTTGTTTTGCTTTTTTTGAGTGGAGGTAGATGACATTTGGTCTCCTAGGATTGTGCTAACTCTCAGAACTGTTTATAGAAATTGTATCCATCAAAGTTTATCAACTCAAAATGTTGCTCTGTTCCCTTTATACAGTATCAATTCCTGTTATTCTATCCATGCTTCTCTTTAGTTTGACCATATATTATTTATTGTAGAACAATAGTACTCCATAACATTCTTATTCCATAACTTGCTCATTCATTCCCAATAGATGAATGTCCCCTCAATTTTCAATTCTTTGCCACTACAAAAAGAGCTGCTATGAATATTTTGGAACAAGTGGGCCTTTTCCCAATTTTTATGATTTCTTCTAGATAAAGATCCAATATTGATATTGGTATTGCTTGATCAAAGCGAATGATCAGTATTATTGCTCTTTGGGCATAGTTCCATATCACTCTCCAGAATGACTGGGCCAGTTTAGAACTTCACCAATAATGCATCAATGTCCAAATCCTTCCACACCCTCTCCAATATTTGTTGTTTTCTCTTTTGGTCATCTTAGGCAATATGATAGGGTAATTCATAGTTGTAATTTGCATTTCTCTAATCAGTAATGATTTGGAGCATTTTTTCATATGATTTTTCATATATATATATATACTTTGATTGAAAACTGTCTGTTCATACCCTTTAGCTATTTATCAATCAGGGAATGATGAGTAACCTTTTAACTTTGATTAAATAATCTATATATTTTTTAAATGAGACCTTTATCAGATCACCTAGCTGTGGAAATTATTTCCCAGCTTTCTGTTTTCCTTCTACTCCTTGGAGCATTGGTTTTATTTGGTCAAAGACTTTCTAATTTACTATAGTTAAAATTATCCATTTAGAAATTTATAATGTAATTTACTTCTTTTTGATCATAAATTTATACTGTTTCTATAGATCTAACGGAGTATTTCTTTCTTGTTAAACTATGGTATCACCCTGCATGACTAAATCCAGTCCCTATTTTTGACCTTAATTTTGTATAGGATGTGAGGTGTGGGCCTATGACTATTTTTTGCCATACCAGTTTCCAGTTTTCCCATCAATTTTTTGTCAAATAGTGAGTTCTTATGCCAGAAGCTAATGTCTTTGGATTTGTCAAACTATGGATTACTTTAGACATTTACTACTTTTTCTTTTGTACCTATCCTAAAACACTGGTTCATTGCTTTATTTTTTAACCAGTACCTGGTAGTTTTGTAACTGCCACTTTATAACATAGTTTTAGAGCTGGTAGAGTTAGGTCACGTTCCTTTACATTTTTTTTCATCAGTTCCCTTGACATTGTTAACCTTTTATTGCTCCAGATGAATTTTCTTGTTATTTTTCCTGACTTCGTAAAGTAGCTGTTTGCAAGTTTGATTGGTATGGAATTGAATAAGTTAAATTACTTAAAAAATTAATGAATTAAATTAAATTATTTTTATTATATTAGTTTGACCTAACCATGATCAACTGATATTTTTTCAAATTGCTTTGATCTGACTTTATTTGTGTGAAAAGTGCTTTGTAATTGTGTTTAGAAAGTTTGTGTGTTTGTCTTGTGAGGTTGATTCCCAAGTATTTTATATTATCTGCAGTTACTTTAAATGGGATTTCTCTTTCTATTTCTTGGCTTCAGGTTTTGTTTTTTATAAATAGAAATGCTGATTATTTATATGGGTTTATTTTATATCCTGCTGCTCTGTTAAATCTATTAATTATTCAAAACATTTTTCTAGATATTTTCTCAGATTCTCTAAGTATACCATCATATCATCTGCAAAGAGGGGAAAGTTTTACTTCCTCATCACCAATTCTAATTCCTTCAATTTTTTTCTCTTATTCAAATGCTAAGATTTTTAATACTTTATTGTATAGTATTAGTGATAATGGGCATCTTTGTTTTTATCTGTGATCTTCTTGGATATGCTTCTAGTTTATTCCCATTAAATGCAATATTTGTTGATAATTTTAGATAGATACTACTTATTATTTTAGGGAAAACTTCATTTATTCCTATACTCTCTTGTGTTTTTAATAGGAATGGATGTTGTATTTTGTCAAAGCCTTTTCAGTGTCTATTGAAATAACCATATGATTTCTTTTTTTTTTAGTTTTTTTGTAAGGCAATGGGGTTAAGTGGCTTGCCCAAGGCCACACAACTAGGTAATTATTAAGTGTCTGAGGCCAAATTTGAACTCAGGTACTCCTGACCCCAGGGCCAGTGCTCTTTCCACTGTGCCACCTAGCCACCCTGTAATCATATGATTTCTGCTGGTTTTCTTATTGATACGTTCAATTGTATTGTGTTTTCCTAATATTGAACCATCCTTGCTTCCATGATCTAAATCTTATCTGATCAGGATGCATCATGATACTTTGGCAAATCAGTATTATGATTTATGAAAAGGGGGGTAAAGAATAAAGTCATTATAATCTGAAGTGATACTTAAATTTTGAGAAGTGCATCTCTAATGAGAAGAGGGAAGAGTACTAAGTGATTATAAGGAAATCAAACAATCAAGTAATCAATCAATCAACCTTTTAGAATCGTACTTCTGTCAGGTCAGATAAAAGGAGTGACAAAGGGGATGTAAATACAAGACCAGTTAAAGCAATAAAAATAGAAAAAGGACTGGGGGCAGAGAAGATTAGCCATTAGTGAATATATAACACCAGATGAAGAGGCACAAAGACATATTTTAGTAAAGGGAAGGAAGGGAGGGTATGAATACCAAGTAAGTCCTACTCAATAGATTTGGCCCAGAAAGAGAATAACACACATTTCCAAATGGCTTTAAAATTCTATCCTACCCTACAGGGAAGTTGAGAGGGAGAAGGGGGAGGGGGAAGTCCTGTAAAAGAAGGTAAAGATATAAGTGAAAATAAACTTAAAGTTAAATTTATAAGAAAAATTAAAAAGGAAAGGAAGCATAACATTGATGAGGATGAATAAGAGAAAAGGAAAGAGAAAAGAGCAGATGGGGAAAGATAGCAAGGAGGGAAATAATGAATTTGTAATTTTAATTCTAAATGTGAATGGGGTAAACTCTCCCATAAAATGGAAGCAGATAGCAGATAAAAACAGGCATTCTACAATATGTTTATGAGAAACACATTCGAAGTAGAAAGATTCACATAGGGTCAAGCTACTGCAAAATATATTAAGCTTCAGTGGAAGCAAAAAAAATCATGTGTAGCAATCCTGATCTTAAACAAAGCAAAATCAAAAATATATCTTATTAAAAGGGATTAGGAAAGAAATTACACCTTCCTAAAAGGCACCGTGGGCAATGAAGTTATATGATTATTAAACATATATGTACCTAGTGGTATTGTGTTCCAATTTTTAGAGGAGAAGCCAAATGAATTATAAATAGACATAAAAAAGCAAAATTATAATAGTGGGGGACCTCAACTTTAGATCTAGATATATCTATCAATGAAATAAATAAGAAGGAAGTTTTAAGAAATCTTAGAATATCTCAGAAAACTTAAGAATTATAGACATTTGGAGAAAACTGAATAAGGATAAGAAAAGAATAATTCTTTTCTCTGCAGTACATGGCACCTATGCCAAAACTGATAATGTACTAAGGCAGAAATAATAAATACATATTTTTCAGATCATGGTGCAATAAAAATTACATGTAATTAGGGACCAGGGAAAGTTAAAAGAAAAAAATTGGAAAGTAAATAACAATTTCAATGAACAAGTGGATCAACCAACAAATGATAGAAATAATCATTCTTTTTATCCAAGAAAATGATAATGAGAAAAATTACCAAAATTTAGGGAATTTAACCAAAGCAGTTTTGGGGGAAATTTTATATCTTTAAATATGTATATGAGTAAAATAAAGAAAGAGGAGATCCATGAATTGGATATGCATCTAAAAAAAGCTAGCAAAGAACAAATCAAAGATCCCCAATTAAAAAACAAATAAGAAATTCTGAAAATCAAAGATGAGATCAATTACATTTTTATTGATATTTTATATTTCCTAATATATGTTATGAAGGTTTTTCAACATTAACTCATACGCATTTGTATATTTTTAAGTTATAAAATTACTTTCCACCCTCCCTTCCCACCTCCCTCTACTCAGTGAAGAACTGTCGGGTTAATATTATGCATATATATATATATATATATATATATATATATATATTAAACATTTACAGATTAGTCATCTTTAATAAGAGGAATTAAGATTTAGGGAAAGAAATACATGAGATTTTTTTTAAAGTGGATGCAGTGTTCATCAGATTCTGAAAGGTTTTTTTGGTTTTTGTTTTTGTTTTGCTTTGTTTTCTTTTTCTTTCTCTGGATGGGAATGGCATTGTCCATAGCTGGTCTATTAGCATTGTCCTAGTTCTCTAAATTGCTGAAAGGAGGTGCATCCATCAAGGTTGATCATGTTCTCTTGGTTCTGCTCCCTTCACTCAGCTTCAGATCCTGTAATTTATTGCATGTTTCTCTAGAGTGTGACCATTTATGGTTTCTTATGGAACGATATTATTCCATAATATTCATATATCATAACTTCTTTAACCATTCTCGAATTGATGGTCATCCCCTCAATTTACAATTCTTAATCACCACATAAAGAGTTGCTATTGAAACATGTGGGACTTTTCCCTTTTTCTATGATTTCTTCTGGAAAAAGGCCTAGAATTACTGGGTCAAAGGGTATGAACATTTATATTACTCTTTGAGCTTAATTCCATATTGATCTACACAATGATTGGATCAGTTCACAACTCCACCAGCAAAGCATTAACATTCCAATCCTCCCACAACCTCTCCAACATTGGTCATTTTCCCTTTTTGTCATCTTAGCCAATCTGATAGGTGTGGGGTGATACCTCTGAGTTGTTTTAATTTGCATTTCTCTAATCAATAATGATTTGGAGCATTTTTCTTATGATTATATATATATATATATATATATATATATATATATATATATAGCCTTAATTTCTTCATTTGAATGCTATCTGTTCATATACCTTGAACATTTATCAAGTGGGGAATGATTTGTAACCTTGTAAATTTGATGGAATTTCCTTTATATTTTAGAAAATGAGACTTTTATCAGAATGCTTAACTGTGAAAATTGTTTCCCAACTTTCTATTTTTCTTGTAATTTTGGCAAAATTGATTTTATTAGTGCAAACCCTTTTTAATTTAATATAGTCAAAATCATTCATTTTGTAATTTATAATGTACTCTATTTCTTGTGTGGTCATAAATTTGTCTCCTTTCCATAGATCTGGTAGAGAATTTCTTGGTCTATTAATTTATCTATGGTATCACCTTTTATTGAAGGTTTTTGCAAGACAAATGGTGTTAAGGCCACACAGCTAAGTAATTATTAAGTGTATGAGACTGGATTTGAACCCAGGTACTCCTGACTCCAGGGCCGGTGCTTTATCCACTGTGCCACCTAGCCGCCACCCCTGCTATCACCTTTTATCTCTAAATCCTATATCCATTTGGCCTTATTTTGGTAAAGGGTGTGATATGTGGGTCTATATCTAATTTTTGCCATACTATTTTTCAGTTTTTTACAACTATTGTCAAAATGTGAGTTCTTCTTCCTAAAGTTAATGTCTTTGTGTTTGTCAAACAGTAGATTACTGTAGTCATTTACTACTTTTTCTTTTGAACCTATCCTAATCCACAGAGCCATTTCTCTATTTCTTGACCAGTATCAAGAAGTTTTGATGACTGATCCTTTATAGTATTGTTTTAGATCTGATAGAGCTGGGCTAGCTTTCTTTACATTTTTTTTAAATCAGTTCCCTTGATATCCTTGACCTTGTGTGGCTCCTGATGAATTCTTTTACTATTTTTCCTAGCTCAGTAACTATTTGGTAGTTTGACTGATGTGGCACTGAATAAATAATTTAATTTGGGTAGAATGGTTATTTTTATAATATTAGCTTGATGTTATCGTGAGCAATTGACATTTTCCCAATTATCAAGATCTGACTTTAGTTGGGCAAGAAGTGCTTTATAATTGTGATCATACAGTTACTGGGTTTATCTTGGGAGGCAGATTACTAAGTATTTAATGTTGTCTACAGTTCCTTTTAATGAAATTTCTCTTTCTGTTTCTTGCTCTTGGGCTTTTTTATTCATATACAGAAATGTGATGATTTATGAGTTTATTTTATATTCTACTACTTTGCAGAATTTGTTAATTGTCTCAAGGAGTTTTTCAATGATTTTCTCAGGTATTCTAAGTATGCATCATATCATCTGCAATGAGTGAAAACTTTGTTTCTTCATTGCCAGTTCTGATTCTGTCAATTTCTTTTTCTCCTCTTATTTTTTAAAGCTAATATTTCTAATACTATATTGAATTGCAGTGGTGAAAATGGGCATACTTGCTTCACCCTGATCTTATTGGAAATGCCCCGAGTTTATTCCCATTACATCTAATTTTTGTTGATGGTTTTAGACAGATACTTATTATTTTAAGAAAAACTTCATTTATTCCTAAATTTTCTAGTGTTTTAATAGGAATGGATATTGTATTTTATCAAAGGCTTTTCCCAGCATCAATTGAGATAATTATATGATTTCTGCAGGTTTTGCCATTGATATGTTCAATTATGTTGAGTGTTTTCCTAATGTTGAACCAACCTTGACTAACTGGTATAAATCCTATCTGACCATGGCATATTATCCTAGTAATTACTTGCTGTAATCTGATTGCTAAAATTTTATTTAAGATTTTTTGCATCAATGTTCATTAGGGAGATTAACCTACAATTTCCTTTGTCTGTTTTAGTTCTTCCTGGTTTAGGTATCAGCACCATGTTGGTGTCATAGAAGCAATTTGGCAGAACTCCTCATTCTCTTGCATATCTCTCTGTGTTTGGGAGGCTCTGAAAGAAAGTATTGGAGAGAAGAGGTATTAGATTGACTACCAAACTGAAGGTATATAGAACCATTGTGCTGACCTTATTGCTATATGCCTGTGAAACCTGGACAGTCTACCAGCACCATGCCATGAAACTGAATCACTTCCATTTACATTGTCTTAGGAAGATTCTAAAGTTCTCCTGGCAGGAGAAGATACCAGGCATTGAGGTCATTTCTTGAGCTAAACTGTCTAACATTCCAACCTTACTGCAGACAGTGCAACTATGTCGGACTGGACATGTTAGAATTCCAGATCAATGCTTGCCAAAAAAAAAGCTATTTTGTGGAGGACACACATAGGGTAAGCACTCACAAGGTAGACAGAAGAAGCAATACTGAGACACCCTGAATGTTTCATTGAAAAACTTTAAAATTGATTGCAAAACATAGGAGACAATGACACAGAACTGTCCAGAATGGCATGACCTCATCAGTGAGGATGTTGTACTGTATGAGGAAGGCAGAATTGAAGCAGCTCAAAGAAAAAATGACATACATAATTTTAGAGTACCCACCATAGGTGCTCATATGGAATATTTATGCCCAACCTGTGGTAGAGCATTCCAAGCTCTATTGGTTTGATCAGTGACAGTAAGACACACTTTAATTTGTCTCAACCATAGTGATGTCATTTTGGTCTTCTTCTATAATGGACAAGAACCAATCCACCAATCAACCAACCAACAAGCCAACAATTTATAGGAGCATTAGATTCAGAATTAGATCATTTCAGAGGCATTCTTGTCCAACCTCCCCTTGTTTTACTATTAAGCAAACTAATAGAACATAAGAACTAGATTGTTTACCAGATCCTTTTCCTCTAGAAACAGTGCTCTCTCCATCATGATACCTTTCTTTTTTCTTATTGATATTTTATTTTTTCCCATTACATATTATTAAAGATTTTCATCATTCATCCACATGCAAGTTACATAACTTTCTTCCACCCTTACTTCCAATTCCTCCTCCCCTCAGGAGGTAAACATTTAAGTGAACATTGTACAGTACATTTGTGTTTAACATGTTTACATATTTGTCATTTTCTGCTTTAGGAATTAAGACTAAGGGAAAAGAAAGAAAACCATGGGATAGAATGGAATGATGATACATTTTTAAAAAGGGAATATAGTGTTCATTCAGATACTGTAGTTCATTTTCTGTTTGTTTTGTATTGTTTTGCTTTTTTTTTCTCTGTTTGTGGATAGCATTGTCCATAGAAGGTTTCCCAGGGTTATCCTAGTTCTTGGCTAGGGAGCACTACATCCATCAAAGTTTGATCAATTCACAATGTTGTTATTACTTTGTACAGTATTCTCTTAGTTCTGTTTGTTTTACACAGCATCTGTTCCTGTAATTTATTCCATGCTTCTCTTGAGTCTGACCATACATGACTTCTTTTAGAACAAAATTACTCCATAACATCCATAGATCGATGGAGATCTCTTTTCAATTCTTTGCTACAACAAAAAGAGTTGATATAAATTTTTTGGAAGAGGTAAAACTTTTCCCATTTTTAATGGTTTGTTCTGAATATAGATCTAGTGTTGGTATTGCTGGGTCAAAGGTAATGATCAATTTTATTGTTCTTTGTGAATAGTTCCTTATTGCTTTCCACACTCTTTGAATTGGTTTACAACTCCACTAAACATTACATTAATGTTCCAATCCTCCCATAACCTCTCCTACAGTGATCATTTTCCATTTTTTTTCATGTTTTCCAATCTGATGGGTGTGAGGTGGTACCTCATAGTTGTTTTACTTTTTATTTCTCTAGCACTATGATAATTTTCAAATAAGTTAAACAAATTGAGATTTCATTATTGCTTAAACTCCACTAGCATTTGCTGGGAAGAGGATGTATGAATGTGTGTGTGTGTGTGTGTGTGTGTGTGTGTGTGTGTGTGTATTCTAAGAGAGAAAAAGAATGACAGAAAGACATTATCAAATCAAGCAATCAATCAAAATTGTCAAGCACCTGTTATATATGCCAGACACTGAGTTAGGTAGTGGGGATAGAGTGACACAAAAAGAAATAAACTCTGTTCTTGAGGTGTTTACATTTTAATAGATGTATTTCTCTAATTTAGAAAAAAGTCTATTGAAAACCATACCCTACTACCACCATAAAATTCAATGTAGGTGTCACAGCATGGATGGTTCCCAGTTTTTTCCAGTGCCTCTTTGTTTATTCATTGTTCTCATGACACTGACTCTCCACATCAAAGACTAGATTCTATTCACTAGCAAAAGCCTTCTTCCAAATGTGTCTAAATATCATTTAGGAAATTGAATTCTTTCACTTCTCTTCTCAGTAATTTCCATAGTGAAAAGGACATAGAGAAAATTTCCTCATCAAAAAGAAAGTATCTGCACCTCCCTCACTGCTGTGTAATGATCCACTTTTCTGAGAACTACTCTGGTCAAAAGTTTTTAAGTGGATTCCCAATGCCTATCAAATGAAAATCTAAATTCCTTTATCTAGCATTCAGGGCTCTCATTAATCTGGTGTTACTTTATCTTTTGAAAACCATGCTTTAGGGGCAGCTAGGTGGTTCAGTGAATAGAGCACTAGCCCTGGAGTAAGGAGGACCTGAGTTCAAATCCCACATAAGACAGTACTTACTTAGCTGTGCGACCTTGGACAAGTCACATAACCCCATTGACTTACCAGGAAAAAAAGAACTACTCTTTCCCCTGAATTGCTATTTACATCCCAGACAAACTGAACTATTGAGGATTGAACTATTCTATTGAGAACAATCCATATTTTTCACCTCAGTAGAAATATCTTCCTCTTCTCCCATTGACTGTTTGCCACACCCTTCTACACCATCCTTTAAAGACCTTTATAAATGATTCTTCTTCCATTAAGCATTTCTTGATCCCCTCCAATCAATAATAACCTTTCCCCTTCATTGATCTAAAATAGTATTGACTTTTTACCTCTTTAATGAACTTATGATACATTATTTTCCTTTATATATATAGGCCAACCATACCATGGTTTATCTATTATTTGTATCTTTCCCAGAACTCATAGCCATGCTCTGTACAAAGTAGTTATGTATTAAATGTTGCTTTAATTGAATTCAATCGAGGTGGATAGAAGGATATTCTAAGCAGAGAGGACATTAAAAAAATTTATAGGTTCAAGAAAGGACAAAATAGTTAATGGGTGGACCATAATAACAAGGGGGAAAAAGAATAGGCTGAAAATCTAGGTTGTAATTGAATGTAAATAGCATTAAGTAAGAAGTTAAAGGGTTTTGTCTGATGTTGTGGATCATGGAGCTTTTCCATTCTATTTCCCACTTGCTAAAAACCTTCCTTGTTAAGATTCCATTCTGGATATTCTGTGTCTTTATTACACATGCACCTCTAAGGTTTCTAAATTTTCTCTACAATTAGAATATAAGCTCTGATAATGCAGAGCATATTTTTCTTTCTTTGAATTTTCAGTGCTGGTTGTAGTAACTTGCCCATAATAAAAAGCTAATAAATATCTTTGATTGATTTTTGATGCAGAGAATGCAAAGTAACAGAAAGGAAAGAGATGGATTTTTTTTCAGGAGGTAAAAACTGTGTGAATCTTGGATGGAGGCATAAACATTTCCTAATGATTGGAGATAGAGAAAAACAGAATGGGTTACCTTGAGAGATTTCCCCTCTTTGGAGACCTTCAAGCAAAGACTGGATCACCACTTTTGGAGAGATTTTGTAGAGAAGCTTCTTGTAATTATAAAGATTGGTTGATATGACCTGAAACATCCTTTCCAACTCTGAGACTCCATAAATTAATGGTATCTGAAATCTGATCAGTGGAGAGAAAAAGGAGAATGCAAAGAAAGAGTGGAAAGTTACTCATATGTGAATGTGTATAAAATCTTCCAGATAATAGCTTTGGGAAGCTTATGTTAGCATTAGACCTTTGACAAAAAATTGGTAGTTGGTTCTGCTGTTCTTTTTGTCTTTGGAAGAGAAAGTGAGAATGATGAATTTATGCAACTCTACCTCATTTATGATATCACAGTTTCTCTTTAAAAATGAAGGACAAACAGCAACATAAATTCTTGTGCAGCAACAGTTGAGGGCAGCTTATTTTATTATTAGTACATTAACAATAAGTAGGCAATTATGAACCAAATTAAAGTGAGTAAGCCAAGCAGCCAGATATCAGAAGAAGAGAATGACAAGCCTCCACATAATATCTGTTCCAACACTTTTTTGTTTTGTTTATTTTTTTAGATATTTTTAAATTTTTTATTTATTTAGGGCAGTGGGGTTAAGTGACTTGGCCAAGGTCACACAGCTAGGCAATTATTAAATGTCTGAGGCCAGATTTCAACTCAGGTCCTCCTGACTTCAGGGCCAGTGCTCTCTCCACTGTGCTACCCAATTTGCCCCTCCACCATTTCTTATCTCTCTTGAGTCCCTTAATTTACTCCAGACCTCATCACCTTACATTATATTTTACTGAAGACATTTAGGACATCCATCATCAGGGATCTTCCCTAATACAAGCTCAAAATTCCTCTTTATCTATTCATTCCTTCTTTGCTTCAGTCTTTGAAGAAGTGTTCCTCAACTTTAAAATCTGGCTTTTTTTTTTTTTCTTATTACTCTGATTTCTATTCAGGCTTTTTTGAGGATCTAGTCCCATTGAGCATTCCCTTCCTTTTTCTTATTTAATCTCTCTAACTTGTGCTTCTCTAATGATTATATGTAAAATGCTTTGCAAAACTCAGAATTATTATATCACTGTTATTTTTTACCCTGTGTCCACCCCCCAAAATTGAATCTTCCCCATCCAAAGAAACAAAATCAAAAGAATCAAAAGAAAGGAACAAAAACATTCTATATTTCATTATATAATTTCACTACTAAGATTTTGAGGTCTTCACTGCTTAATGATTCATTCACTTCTCACTCTCTTTTCTCTCTACAATAATATCAGTGATCTTATGAATACTAAATTCAATGACCTCTTCTCAGTCCTTCTATCTTGACTCCGTTGCAGTTTTTGTCTTTTTTCAGAATGTCTCCCTATTTCACTGTTTACAAATAAGAGGTCATCCATGAACTTCAAGCCACTGCTGATTGCTACAGAAGTTTTAACTTACACTGTTTTCAACATGACTTAAAATGTGTTTCCTTGGGCAGGCTAGCACCGCCCCCCCCAACACTCCACTCTTTGGAACTCATCCTATTGGCATTTGGTAGTGCAGTTACCCAGTTTTAACTCAACTGCAGCTCAGTAACAGGGATTATACTTTTATGACACCAGACCTAACCATCTCTGAAGTTTATGATGATACTGTTTTATCCCTTTTCCTGGGTTTTCTCATATCCCTTGGCTTCTTTTTTTTTCAATTTTTTTTGGCAAGACAATGGGGTTAAGTATTTGTCCCAGGTCACACATTTGTATCAAGTGTCTGAACCTGAATTTAAACTCAGATCCTAGTAACTCCAAGTCCAGTGCTCTATCCACTACACCATCTATCTACCAACTCCCTTAGTTTCCAAGACAGTATACTTCTCTAACTCTTTTCCTACCTTAACAATACTTAGAAATAGAACTACTATTTAGGAAGATATAAATATGCTCATTGAATATGATAGGTATGAATTATACAATTTTTTGCTTCTCTTTTCTCACCTATGATTGTCTTTGGTGCTTAACCAAAATAAGTTAATAATTATTTTAATAATTATCTGTGTGAACTTGGGAAAGTTACTTAACTCCATTCAATATCTTGTAAAAAAAGATAATAAAGAGCATAGGAATAAAAAACATTTTCTGTAAAATGATGAGCAATATCTCTCTAAAACCAGCAGCAAGTATTTGAGGAAGTGTGAATAAGCTAGTAGCATTCCCAATAAGATCAGGAGTAAAACAAGATACTTGTTATCACCACTATTTATCAATATTGTACTATTATCTTTACAACACAGCTAATATGAAAATCAGTCTTGACTTCATGTATATAACTGATATCAATTGCTTGCCTTCTCAAGAGGAAGTAGGGGAAGGGGAAAAGAAATTTGAAACTCAAATTTTTGAAATGATTACTAATTTTTTACCTGTAATTGGGAGATATTTAATGAAATAAATAAAAATAATTTATTTAATTTATTTTTAAAATCTTCAATTGTCTGATTCAGAGGCAAATAAGCCTTTTTGAGGCTTTTGAGAAACTCAAAAAACCATCCCAAACTCTAATGCTAGTCTTCATGCTTAGTACTTCTATCATAACATTATTAATTTTCTCCCCTTCTTCCCCTTTTCTTCCTCAGTATATTTCCTTGTTCTTCCTATTTATATGTGCTCCTAAGAACATTAATACAGAAGAAAACATGCCCAAACCTTCATTGTTTTAAGTTTTCTTTTTGTTCTTTCAAGATATTCGGGTCCTGAGAAGTATGGATTTGCTACATCACTGTCTTAAGTGTTTGCTGTCTCATTGTTCTTACCACAGAATATGGTGTGTGGGAAGGGTCTATCTGAACCTATTGTAAGTGGAGTCCAAGGAGGCATCTCCTACAGTTGTTAGGTACTACAACATATTCTTCTGTGCTGCAGAGCTCAGGGTCTCTTCCCTTGCTGGACTCATGCCATAGATTCAGGCATTTTCTCATCTGGATTTTGCTCAACTCCTATTTCCCACTGTTGGTTTTGGCAAATAGTGCTGCTTTATGCTTTCTAAAATGCTAGGGATCTCAGGCCAAAACTCATGAAAATGGCAATCCTGTAGCCCAGGCTGGAGGAAAGACTAGGATTGGCAGGGCTTGGCAGCTTGAGAGCTCAGGCAGAGAGAATGCAAGAACTTATGTAGCAGTGTCCCCAAGAGCAACTACCAATGTTTTGTCAACTTGGATTCCTCATGTTGGATCTGCCATGATGGCTTGTCTCTCTGTGAAATCTTGGAAATCCTTCTGGCTATTTCTGATTTAGGTACCAAAGTCTAAAGGTGATTTTTTTCCCTCGATAATTTATTAATAGTGGGGCACTTCTAAGCCTTTCTGGAGTCATTTCAGGAAATTTTGGATCTTTTAAGTCCTATCCCTCAATCTTCTCAAAATATGCAGGGAGATTTTAAAGTAGAAAGAAGAAAAACCGGGGATGTCACCTTAATAGAAAAGTGTGATATAAGGTTACATGCTGAAAGCAACACAAATGAGAATTGAAAAGAAGGTTTTCTGAGCAAAGTATAATTACTGGTAGACAATATATAAATAGCTTGTTACCATGCTGAAGAGAAAAACCAGTTGTGTTAATTATCTATAATTGAAGCAGGTCTTTATGTGACCTTTATGATTTGTAAGAGACCACTTGTCCTTTTTCCCCATTTTGCTACTTATTATCGTAGCAGAAATGGATTTCATTAGAGACATTCCTTTTCGGTTAAGACATCAGTTCTCTTATAAACTAATGTCAAGATAAAGTCAAGTCAATAAACATTTTTCAGATGCTTCCTATGTGCCAGCCCTTGCTAGGCATTGGGGATACAAACACAAAGAAAGATAATGACTTGAAGGAGCTTATAGTTTTAGGAAAGTAAAAAATAAAAGGGGGGGAATGGAAGTGAAAGTATTGAGTCAGAAATGGAGCATGATAGGAAAAGGGACAAGTCTGGCCTGACATTTTCCTTAAAATGGAGATCTGGGGAGGAAACAGTCAATCGGGACAGCAAAAGTTTACTTCCAAAGTGTAAAAATGTATGAATTATTTAGAAGATATGACATTAGTGCTCATTAATGCTACTGAGGTAGTGATTTATCATTCAGTATAGAGCATTAGCTCAATGAGGAAAAGGAAACAGATCAGACTCATTGCTGTGGGGGAGAATAGACAATATAGACCAGAAAATAAAATATTGCCTAGATCAGGGCAGCCAGAAGAAAATATGAAGTTACTGGTTAGGTACTTAGGAACAAAGAAAGGATCCTAAAACAAGGGATAGACTATTGGTAACTCATCTCATCCACTTCACAATTGTAATGAGAACAATTCAGAGTCAATGTTTTTCACAGTTCTAGTAGCATATGAATCTTAGAGGCAAAGAGCACAAATAGCAATAGAGAGATGAGTTCTGGTATTTTCTTCTGTCTACTTTTTTCCTCCCCTGCGATAGAAGATAAAAATCTGCAAAGCACAAATTCCAATTGAGAAAAAAGGAGAATATTAATGCAAACATTCAACAAGAAAAATTTGGTGTTGTGAGCTCTTCCACCCTGCATGCACTTGTTACTCCCCTGCCTAAAGGTGTGGTATCATCACCTCTCAAAAGGGTTTTAACTTGCCACCTCAAAGTTCACCATGGATGATGATATTGCTGCTCTCCTTTTTGACAATCATCCTGGCATGTGCAAAGCTGGCTTTGCAGAAGACTATGCCTCTCAGGCCATCTTCCCTTTCATTGTTGGTGGCCCAAGACATCAAGGTGCGATGGTCAGTATGGATTAGAAATGGGTATGGGTACAGAGCAAAAGAGGCATTCTAACTCTGAAGTACCACATTGAAAACTGTATTGCCATGAACTGAGATAACATGGAGAAGATCTGGCATCACACTTTCTACAATGAGCTCCATGTAGTCCCTGTAAAGCACTCTGTGCTGCTCATAGAAGCTCCCCTGAACCCCAAAGCCAACAGAGAAAAGATGACTCAGATCATGTTGAGACCTTCAACACCCCAGCCATATATGTTGTCATCCATGTTGTACTGTCCCTGTATGCCTCTGGTTATACCCCTGGTATTGTGATGAACTCTGGTGTTTATGTGACCCACACTGTGCCTAGCTATGAAGGTTATGCCCTTCATCTTGCCATCCTCTATCTGAATATGGCTGGTAATGATCTGAAGGACCACCTATGAAGATCCTGACAGAGAGAGGGTACAGTTTCACTACCACAATTGAGAAGGAAATTGTGTGTGACTTCAAGGAAAAGCTATGCTATATTACCCTAGACTTCGAGAAGGATTTGACTACGGCTGCTTCCAGCTCCTCTCTAGAAAAGAGTTATGAGCTCCCTGATGGACAGGTTATTACCATTGGCAACACAAGTTTCTAATGCCCCAAAACTCTCTTCCAACCTTCTTTCTTAGGTATGGAATCCTGTGGAATTCACTACCTTCAACAACTCCATCATGAATTGTGATGTTGACATCCGTAAGAATCCATATGCCAATACCATTTTATCTGGGAGTACCACCATGTACCTAGGTATTACTAACAGGATACAGAAGAAGATTACAGCCTTAGCCCCCAGCACAATGAAAATCAAGAACATTGCCCCAGTTGAGCATAAATACTCTATCTTTATTGGAGGCGCCATCCTGGCATTTCTTTCCACCTTCCAGCAGACGTGGATCAACAAGCAGGAGTATGATGAATATGGGCCTTCCCATGCTTCTAAATGGACTGTTTGTGGTTTTTTGGGGTTGTTTTTTTTGTCAAAAATGTGTGATAATAGCCCCCAAAAGAGATGTGATTGGCATGATTTGATGACTTGATTTGTTTTTTTTTTCTCTTCTCTTCTCTTCTCTCCTCTCCTCTCCTCTCCTCTCCTCTCCCTCTCCTCTCCTCTCCTCTCCTCTCCTCTTCCTCTCCTCTCCTCTCCTCTCCTCTCCTCTCCTCTCCTCTCCTCTCCTCTCCTCTCCTCTCCTCTCTCTCTCCTCTCCTCTCCTCTCCTCTCCTCTCCTCTCCTCTCCTCTCCTCTCCTCTCTTCTCTTCTCTTCTCTTCTCTTCTCTTCTCTTCTCTTCTCTTCTCTTCTCTTCTCTCTCTTCTCTTCTCTTCTCTTCTCTTCTCTTCTCTTCTCTTCTCTTCTCTTCTCTTTTTTTGATGTTTCACGTAGAATTAAAAACCTGGAATGATGAAGGTGATGTGTGGTCTAAGTATGCTGGAGGCAAACATCCCCATAGTTTTACAGTGTGTCTTTAGTACACTGATTGAACATTTTTTTAAGTCATTCCAAATAATTGTATAATGCATTGTTACAGAGTTATTTGCCTCTATAATGGCTATCTTGCACTGCAAATTAGAGCAAAGGAACTACTTAACAAAAAAAATCCAGAACAGGAGGGGAGGGGGGAAGGGTACTAGTGTTGCTTTTCTTGTAAATTAATGTAATCCTTTAAAAAAAACTTTGTTTCTTCCCCCTTAATACTTGTTACTTTTTTAAATTGTCAACCATAATGGATGGCCCCCTAAAATCCCTCCCTGTCCCCAACACAGATGTGAATGAAGACTTTTTGTAGTCTGTCCAGGAGTTTAATAAGATTGATATCAGTACTTGGGGGGGAGGGGAGGAGCTTTACCTGTATACTGACTTTAAGACCAGTTCAAATAGAAGTGCACATGTTAAAAAAACAAAACAAAACAAAACAAAAAAATCTGGTGGTTAAAGAATAATGATTGGTCAAGTTTTATTTTTTTTTGTTTGTCTTTTTGCAAGGCAAATGAGTTTAAGTGACTTGCCCAAGGTCACACAGCTAGGTAATTATTAAGTGTCTGAGGTCACATTTGAACTCAAGATCCTCCTGAATCCAGGGCCAGTGCTCTATCTACTACACCACCTAACCACCCCCAAGTTTTAGAAAGTAGGAAGGAAAGAAAAGTTGAGTTGAACAGTTCTAGAGCACATGACTAATTCCTCATTCCCTTTCCCAGGAATAGACATTTTCATAGAAAATAGGAAATTGTATTTTGGGTGTCTTTTAAATAATCTCACAACACACACTACCAAGGGAGAACAAATACAGTAAATATCTATTCCAGGAATTGAAACAAAATAAACCATTATAGTTTAGTGTATTATTGAAATTTCAATTTTTCTTCATTGGTCATTTTTATAAATTGTAGTTTAGTTCTTGCTTCATTCATCACAGAAACATATATGTTCGTGGCAAAGGAAAAACACAAAGAATAAAGAACACTGTTGAGACATTCATTTGAGCTTGGCTAATATTTTATGATTCTTGCCTCTGGGAGAAGTTATCTTGACCTAAATATCTTGATTAATGACTGATCAGTTATAAATCCTCAGCTAGAAAAGCACAACCCTGCTATTCTATCTGATTACCATCAGTTTTGTGGTTTATGTGTGTATGTATGGTTTTTGAAAAAATTAATAAATCAAAGCAAAAGATATCTACAACTTTAAAACATTAGATTTTTTAAAATTAGATTTCAGGAAGAAAAATATTCTCTGAATATCTCAAGAACATTAATGCTTTTAAATGAAATATAAGACATGTGAGAAAAATTTAGCAATAACATTTTTACTAACACAATATAAGGAACTGAGAATTCTAAATATGAATGTCAATATTTTTTAAAACACTTTAGAGGCAAAGTGTACAGGAACTTCTTAAAATCTATTTTGTAAATCCTAAAAGAACCCTTTGGTTACATTAGACCAATATTATTAAGTGACTCTTAGACTCTAAGATCAGGCACTTATTACCTCTAGGTCTCAGTTCCCCCTCTGTAATAGATCCTTCTAGTTCTAAATTTATGATCTTGTGTTATTATAAAGAAGCCAGCAACATAGAAAGCAAATATGTTAGAAAATAATTTTATTCATTTCTGTAAGGTTAAATATGTGAATGGATTGACCCAGTCTCTGGTGTTCTATTTCATATATCTTCTAAGAGATTTCTCCTGATGCAGGTAAGTACATATCTTTAAATGGCAACCTTTTGCTATTTCTTTTATTACTATTCTTATATTGATTACAAAAATTATACTTTATAATATTCTAGTGAATTAATTTAGTTTCTAAGACTTCTTTAAGCAGGGCAGGACAAGCACTGAAATGTCTTTTGGCAGCTAAATATCATTTAAATGGTTAAATACACACACACACATAGATATACAGATAGAGATATTGCTGTTATCCTTAGAACCATAATCGATATAAAACAATATATATTTTGTTTAATTTACATGTTGATTCCACAAAAGGAATTTGACATCTCATATCCTTTAAGACTAGAATTAAGGAGTTTCCCTTTACCTCTTTTTTTTAACTCTCTATATCTTTTGCCAAACTCTGTCTTTTCATCCTTTAAAGTGATCTTTGAATACTCTTTCTTATTCTTCTGCTCATTACCACCACCCTAATATTTGTCTTTACCATAACACTTAAATTTTTTTTATCAGCTGCCTAAATAATCTAATTAATATAATTTTCTTCTACTTGAAATTCATTATTTCTTTGTGTACCAGACTGGTCTTCTTAAAATACTAATTTAATTCTCTGATTAAGAATCAGCAATGACTATCTCACCTCACATCCATCATATTGACAATGATTAAAAAATAAAATGAAAATTGATGGAGGGAATATGAATAGATAGGCACAATGATTTGATTTTATTGAAACTGCAAAGTGGTTCAAGCATTCAGGGGAAAAAAATAATACTTTATTCCAAAAGTCACTAGCTGTGCTTACTCTTTGATCCTGTGATCAAAGACAGAGAAAAGAAACCCCATAAATACAAAAATAATTACTAGTAGCATTTTATGTTGTAACTGGAAATACTAGAAACAAAATAAGTTCTTTTCAATTGGGGAAATGGACGAACAATTAGTGAACTCTACACGTGCAATGATGGACCACAAATTGAGAGGTCATCATTGTGTATCTGTAAGTGGCATAGCAGAGTACTAGGCCTAGAGTTAGGAAAATTGATCTTCCTAATTACAAATCTTGTCTCAGACCAGACAAACAGTATGATCCTGGGCAAGTAACTCAATTCTGTTTGCCTTAGTTTCCTCAGAATTTTTTCTTTCAGTAACCTGATATAGGGTTGACTTTTTTCCTTGAAACTGAAAGTCAGAAGCTCCTGATGACTCCACTCAAAGCTTGATGACAAAGGGGACTGAAAAGTCCCAAGAATACTGGCAAAGATTGGAGCTTTTTAATCTGTCACCATCTCTGCTATACTCCAACCACAGGATAAGACATTTATCTGCACACTTTAAAGTAGATATTAAATTTAACACAATAATACTAAACAACCAGACTCTCAATATCCCCTTCTAAATTTGTTCTCTTCTGTATTTTCAATGTTGATTATTGCTATTTTTTATCACTATGACTATCCACCATTTCTCCCCACCAAATAGAACCCCTTCCACCTCAAGCAAAATGCATTGTCAAACAAAACACATTCATACTCTGACCTTGTCCAAATATTTGCCTCTCACACTACACCTCTCAACCTTCACTTTTCTGCCAAGATGTAAACAGATTTCTCATCAATCTTCTGAATGAAAAAATTAACTATATTATATGTCTGTATCTCCCTGCTTCAAATGTGTTTCTTGTAAACAACATATTGTAAGATTATGTTTTTTAATCCATTCTGCTATCCATTTCTGTTTTATGGGATAAAAAATTCACATTTACAGTTAACATTACTACTTCTCTATTCCCCCATGCTATCTTTAATTTATATTTTTCTCTTTCCTTTTCTCTTATTCCTCCTCACCAAAATTTTATTACCATTCCCCTTTGACTTTTCTTTTAAAAATTTAACTTTGAATTTATTTTCACTTATACTTCACCTTCCCTTTTATCAGTCCCTTCTTCCCTTATCTTTCCCTTTCCCAGTCTCCCCCTTCCTTATAGATTAAGTTAGATTTTTAAACCCAAGTGGGTATGTATCTTATTCCCTCTTTCAGCTAAATCTATTGATTATAATTTACTCAGCATTAACATTCTCCCTTCTTTTCCTCTAAAATTATAAATCTTTGTGCCTTTTCCCTTGGTGTTTTTATCACTCTAATACTATTAATCAGGTATCATCAAAGTTTTATTGATTACTTGATAAGCTCATATTGTTTTCAAGGTATCATCATAGATGTTTGCTTAATAAGCAACATTGACTTAAATTGCATCAAATTATAATTATATTCATTTTTACCTTCCCTCCTTTTCAAATATCTTTCAAGTACACACAGTCCTCCTCATGAACCATATTATGAACTATATTATACATACAGGGCATAGGTAAAAGGTATGAGCAAAATATATTATGCCTCAGATAAAGGTAAAAAAAATCTGGAGTAGCAATCTTAATCTCAGATAAAGCAAAAGCAAAAATCAATCTAAGTAAAAGGGACAAGGAAGGAAACTGTATCTTCTTAAAAGGTAACATTGGTAATGAAGTTATATCATAACTAAACATGGATGCACCTAGTGGTATAATATCCAAATTCCTAGAGGGAAAACTGAGTAAATTACAAGGAGACATAGACAGTAAAACTTTAATAATTGCAGACCTGAATAAGAGCTTGATATATCTAACAAAATAGACAAGAAGGAAATTAAGATGGGCAATGAAATTGAAGAAAACTTAGACATGATAGACTTCTTTAGATAGAAAAGAATATACTTTTTCTCAGCAGTACATGGCACCTACACCAAAAGTAACCATGTACTAGGGCACAAAAACTTATAATCAAATGCAGAAAGGGAGAAATAATAAATACACACTTCTCAGACCATGATGCAATAGAAATTACATGTTATAAAGGGCCCGGAAAAATAAACCAAGAACTAATTGCATGCTTGGGAATCTACTTCCCAAGACAAACCAAGAAACTTTCTAAACACAATTATAAAGTTCTCACCCAAATAAAGTTAGATCTAAGTAATTGGAAAATGTCAAATGTTCATGGACAGGTCAAGCTAATAAAATAAAAATGACACTTCTACCCAAATTAAATTACTTATTCAGTGACATATCAATCAAACTACCAAAAACTACTTTACTGAGCAAGAAAAAATAGTAACAAAATTGATCTAGAACAACAAGAAGGTAAGAATCACAAGGGAATTGATGAAAAAAAATGTAAAGGAAAGTGGCCTAACTCTACCAGATCTAAAACTATAAAGCATCAGTCATCAAAACTGCCTGGTACTGATTAAGAAACAGAGTAATGGATCAATAGATTATAATAGGTTCAAGAGAAACTGTAGTAAATGACTACAGCAATCTATTATTTAACAAACAGAAAGACATTAGTCTCTGGGATAAGAACTCACTATTTGACAAAAATTGTTGGGAAAACTGGAAAATGGTGTGGCAAAAACTAGGCATAAATACATATCTCACACACTATACCAAAATAAGGTCAAAATGGGTACAGGATTTAGACATAAAGAGTGATACCACAGATAAATTAATAAACTAAAAATACTCTATCTATCTGATCTATGGAAAAGGAATAAATTCATAACCAATCAAGAATTAGAGCACATCATAAACTGCAAAATGAATGATTTTGACTAATTTAATTAATAAAGTTTTGCACTAATAAAATCAATGCTGCCAAAATTAGAAGAAAAGCAGAAAGCTGGGAAACAATTTTCACAACTAGGAATTCTCAAAAAGGTCTCATTTCTATAATATATAGAGAATCGCATCAAATTGATAAGGTCACAAGTCATTTCCTAATTGATAAATGGTCAAAGGATATGAATAGACAGTTTTCAAATGAAGAAATTAAAGCTATACATAATAATATGAAAAAATGCTCCAAATCATTATTGATTAGAGAAATGCAAATTAAAGCAACAATGAGGTATCAATTCACACTTACCCTGCCAAGATGAGCAAAAAGGGAAAATGATCAATGTTGGAGAGGTTGAGGGAGGATTGGAGCATTGATACATTGCTGGTGGAATTGTGAACGGATCCGACCTTTCTGGAGAGCAATATGGAACTATGCCCAAAGAGTAATAAAACAGTTCATACTCTTTGACCCAACAATTCCAATTCTAGGTCTATATCCAGAAGAAATTATAGAAAAAAGGAAAAGTCCCACATGTTCCAAAATATTCATATCAGTTCTTGTTATAGTGGCAAAGAATTGGAAATTGAGGGGATGCCTATCAATTGCGGAATGGCTAAACAAGAAATGATACATTACTGCTATGGAATATTATTGTTCTATAAGAAACTATAAATGGTCAGACTCTAGAGAAGCATGGAATGACTTCCAGGATCTGGACCTGTGTGAAGGAAATAGAATTAAGAGAACAATATATACATCAATAACAACATTGTAAGATGAACAACCTTGATTGAAACAGCCTATCTCAGCAGTCCATTGAACTAGAACAACTGTATTAAACAGGCTGTGGACTATATTATGTCCATCCAAAGGAAGAAAAACAAAATAAAGAAAAAACTCACCAAAAAAATCCCTTCAGAATCTGATGATCACTTTATAAAAATTGTCTCTTATGTATCTCTTTCCTTTAATCCTAATTCCTCATGCTAAAAATTACTAATCTCTGAATATGTTTATCAAAATATGTATATACAATTCTAACCTGACTATTCACCACTAAGAGGAGGGGTGGGAAGGAAGGAAGGGTGGAAGGAAATTTTGTAACTTAAAAATATATATATGCATATGAATGAAAATAAAAAATAAATTTAATAAATAAAAGAGAAATAGTGGAAACATTTAGAAAAGATATAGCTATGGATTTTACATTCTTTTAGAGGAAGCACACTGATGATGATACAAATAAAGGGTCTATGGGAAAGCTAGGCAAATTATTTAGTAGTTAATTTGTGAAGATACATTTGAATTGGGCTTCAAAAAGTTGATTGAAATTCAACAGTTAAGTGGATAAAGCTTAAAGAACTCTCTCCCAACTTGCCTATTATTTTTGGAATCTTCATCATGCTTTTAGTTTCACACCCCAATTCACATATTTATCACCTCACATCTGGGCTACTGGACTAGTCTACTCATCTTCTGCCAATCTTTCTTTCTCTTCAACCTATTCAATCCAGAACACTGCAAAAATAATCTTGAAGCACACATTTGACCATACAACTTCCCTGTGCAAATATCTTCAAAAGAATTCTCTTCCTGCAAGAATATAATAAAAAAGACTATTTAACATAGAATTTAAAGACTTGCAATCTGGTTTTGTGTAAACATTTGTGTTTTATTTCCTATTAATTTCCTTTTTTTTTTTGCAAGGCAAATGGGGTTAAGTGGCTTGCCCAAGACCACACAGCTAGGTAATTAGTAAGTGTCTGAGATGGGATTTGAACCCAGGTACTCCTGACCCCAGGGCCAGTGTTTTATCCACTGTGCCACTTAGCCACCCCTTCCTATTACTTTCTTGACATATTCTACACTCAATGAAACTGCTATACCCATAAAATGACTAATATGCAAATATGTTAAAATGGACACATACAAATTTTACCTGATGGCTCACTGCCAAGGGAAGGGGGTTGGTAAGGGTGGTAGAAATATGTATAATTTATAAGTGTGCAAGTGGATTGATGCTAAAAAACACATAAATGATAGATACATAATATAAAATTTAATTTTTTTTATTATTTTGTGTTCCAAATCCTATCCCTCCCTCTCTGAGGTGGTAAACATTTAGATGTAAGTTATACATGTGCAATCATGTAAAATATTTCCTTGTTTTGATTTAAATTTTTTAAAAAATGTATTAAAGAAAGAAAACAAAAACTAGAATACTTCAATCTGTATCCAGACAATATCAGTTCATTCTCTGGAGTCAGGGAGTATGCTTGGATTGTTTGAGGTCATTATATTTCTGAGAACAATGAAATCATTTACCGTTCTTTTTCATATAATGTGTTGTGTCCAACATTTTTCTGGTTCTCTTCACTTCACAGAATTGCAAATATCTATATTAAGAAGAATTGCCAGCATATAAGTGGTAATAGAAGATACTGGAATGAATAATATTACCAAGTACATTGTGTATAGAAAAGGAATATAATATTATTAGGGACATTACTCTTGGGGTGAAAACTATTCAAACTATTCAAAAACTGGGGGAAAATAAGACACTGACTGAGAGAAATCTGTATTTGTATGATCACTGAAGTCAAAGAAGGAAGCAGCATAAAAAAGAAGAGGATATTCAAAATTGTAAAATGTTGCAAAATGCCCAAGGAGAATAAGGTCAAAAGTAATATTTTGGGACATGGTTATTATTAGATCCTTGGAAACAATTGAGGAAAGAATTTCAATGAAGTAGTGAGGAAGAAAATCAAATTGCAAGACAGATTGAAGAGATAATGAAAAAAGGAATGCACACATATATAGACATATTTACATATACACATGCATAATATACACATATGTATACACATTAATATACATGCATATATACACATGTGTATATATGTATGCATGCACATACTGAGTCCCATTTGTCAGAAAAGGAAGGAATAATTTGGAGTATTCACTATAAAATGGACATGGGGAGGCTTATTTTATTTAAAAAAATAAACTTTGGCCTAGAGAGTTGAACAGATTGTGAAAAAATCATAGTCCTATTTAGTAGCAGAACTGGCAAAAGAATCCATATCTTCAGAGATTCAGTGTAGTTCTCTTTCCATTAAATCATTATTATTCAAAGACTTTTATTTGTGGTAAGCTGCTAGTTATTCCCCTGAAAACTACCAATTAAAAATATAACTACAATATATTCACAAAAGCAATAACCATTAGTTTGTATTTTTAACAGTTTAAAATTTATAATGTGTTCTTTACTCTGTTTTGGTACACAGACTACCAGTAATTATCCTTCTTCATAGCACAAGTAGGTATCTATTAAAAAGCATACCCTCTCATTTGGTAATTATCATTTTGAGGTTGTAGAGTCACAGATGCAGCCATTCTAGTTTATTAATGTATTGCTATAGTTGCATGTTTGAAAATAAATACATACATATAGTACATATATACACATACACATATACATGTGCTGTTTTTCTTATTTTATGTGCATATGCCAATCTAGGCACAAAAAGCTTTCTGGTTTCTGTGCAAATAAAGGGGGAAAAAAGCATGGTTTCTTTATGAATCCCTGGGCAATTCTGGAGTGAAGAGGTCTACCTGATTATACATTAATCCCCTTCTTTGGGAAAGAAATACTTATGGAGCTTCAAATCACAAATATATTTCATTGTATGACTTTTTTTTTTCTCCCTTAGGTAGACTTGACTCACAGTTTTATTCACTAGATAACTAGTGATAAAAATAACTCATTTATAAATGACTCAAACTTTGCAAAGTTCATTTCTTTCAAAATCTCTGTGACTTAAGTAGTACACGTGTCCCTAAAGAATCCCTAGTTCCTGTCTAGGCTCAGTTGAGGTAAAAACCTTCTCTAAAGGACATTATCTTATAATCCCAATCATTACTGTACTACTCAGCCCACAAAATTACCTTGTATCTATTTGGTTTACTTTTTTGCCTTCTATTTGTATAAATGTTCTATCCATTTAGTAGGATGTAAAATCCCCGAGAGCAGAAACTATTTCATTTTTTTTTTTTTACCTTGGCTACCCTCAAACTTCTATCACAGTATCTTGAACAAAGTGACAACAAAATTCTTTTGGCAAGAATATAAGTAAAATTATTTTCATTTTACTGATGAAGAAACCAAGGCTCTAGAAAATGATTTGTCCATAATTACAGCTATTAAATTCCTGGGAATCAAGCTCAGAATTCTGGAGTCAAAGTCCAAAACTAGAATCATATAACTGAGCTAATAAGACTAAGAAAAATTGTTTTAATTTTTAGAATGGCATTATATCTTTAGTTTAATGTGTACACCAATCTATTAGAAATGAATTCTGAAAACTGACCCAGGAAATTTTGCAATAGGAACAATTTCTTTTCTGTTATATTAGATAAGCTGATATAATTCTGATTAAAATTATTTCTCTGGGTGGAAGAAATTTATTAGAATTAATGGGACTATTCAATAGGTAATCTGATCAAGCCATAAATTATTTGTATTTAGCAAAGCTGGCAGTCTTTGCTTTAAATTTAATAAGAACCAAAATTGAAAAATTATGATTAATAATGATGTTCTAGTTTGTACAAGTTTTTATTAGCTCTTATTTCATCATGAAATTGAATGACCTAAGAATCAGAGATTTCAAACAAGAAAAAGAAAATCAAGTTTTCTGAGGTGGAAAAGAAGTATTAAACTATGAAAGCAAAATTACTGCCATAATATAGTTTCCAAAATGGGAGAAAAATGGGAGGTTCAGGGGATAACCATGTTGAAGAAAGTTCCAAAGTTCCTAATTTGCTATGCTAAAAAATCTAAAAGTTAAATTTTTGATTAATGAATGAGGAACAAAAACAACTACTTTATTTTGCCGGAGCTTTAAAAGTTTGAGAAATATTTATTTGATTTTGAAATAAAACAAATATGTTTTGATAGAATAAGATGTTTCTATAACCTTTTATCAACAAATCTAAGCAGAAATTTTCTTATAAAAGACTCTTTTTCAGTTTAAAATACTGTACAATATATTCTAAACTTTTTAACTGATATTTTATTTTTACAAATACATGTTATGAAAGTTTTTCAATTTTCATGCATATGCATCTATTTATTTTTAAGTTACAAAATTTCCTTTTGCCCCCCTCCTCTCAGCAGTGAATAGTCATATTAACTTTGTAAATTCATATTATGAAAAACATGTTTACAGATTACTCATTTTCTGTATGAGGAATCAGAATTAAGGGAAAGAGATATATAAGAGATTTTTTTTTATAAAGTGTTCATCAGATTCTGAAGGGGTGTTTTTAAATTTTCATTTTTATATTTTTAAAATTTTGATTCTTTGGTTTTCTTTTCTTTTCTTTTGTTTTTCTTCCTCTGGATGGGGATATTATTGTCCATAGTTGGTCTGATAGTTTGATCCTAGTTCTCTGAACTTCTGAGAGGAGAAGCTTTCATCAAGGTTGATAATCTCACAGTGTTGTAATCAATGTGTACATAGTTCTCTTGGTTCTGTACCCTTCCCTCAGCATGAGATCCTGTAACTCATTCCATGCTTTTCTAGAGTCTGACCATTTATAGTTTCTTACAGAACAATAATATTCCATAGTACTCATGTAACATAACTTGTTTAGACATTCCCCAATTGATGGTCATCCCTTCAATTTCCAATTCTTTGTCATTACAACAAGAACTGCTATGAATATCTTGGAATAAGTAGGACTTTTCCCATTTTTTTAATGATTTCTTCTGGATATAGGCCTAGAATTGGAATTGCTAGGTCAAAGGGTATAAACAGTTTTATTATTCTTCCATAGTTCCATAATGCTCCCCAGAATGGTTAGATCCACCAGCAATGCATTAATGCTCCAATCCACCCACAACCTCTCCTACATTGATCATTTTCCCTTTTTCTCATGTTAGCCAGGTGTGAGGTGATACCTCAGAGTTCACTTAATTTGCATTTCTCTAAACAATAATAATTTGAAGCAATTTTTCATATGATTATATATAGCTTTAATTTCTTCATTTGAAAACTGTCTATTCTTTTTCCCATGCAGGAATACAAACAATTCAACATCATTAAGTTTCCCATAATTAGTCCTTCTCATAACCCTCTCTGAGCTTCACTTGAGTCTGTACTTGGAGTTCAAACTTTCTGTTCATCACTGATTGTTTCAATAGGAAAGTTTGAAAGTCCCCTGTTTCATTGAAAGTCCATCTTTTCCCCTGAAAGAGAACGTTCAGTTTTGCTAGGTAGTTGATTCTAGGTTTTTCCTTATTCCAAACCCTATGAGCTCTTAATGTAGATGCTGCCAAATCCTATGTAATCATGACTATAGAGTCATGGTAGTTGAAGTGTTTTTCTGACAGTTTTTAGTATTTTCTCTTTGACTTGTGAGCTTTGGAGTTTGGCTATAATACTCCTGGAAGTTTTTCTTTTGGAATCTCTTCCAGGAGGTGATTTCTATTTTACCCTGTGCTTCTAGGATCTCAGCGCAATTTTGCTGTATTATTTCTTGAAAAATGAAGTCTAGGCTCTTTTCCTGGTTGTGACTTTCAGGTAGCTCCATAATTTTAAAATTATCTCTTCTGCATTTGTTTTCAAGGTTGGTTGTTTTTCCAATGAGATATTTCACATTTTCTTCCGATTTTGGGGGTTTTATTGGATGAAGCTTTATTTCTTCCTGATTTCTCACAAAGTCATCAGTTTCCTTTAGTTCCATCCTGTATTTGAAGGAGTTATTTTCTTTAGGGAGTTTTTTTTATTTCCGTTTCCAGCTGGCCAATTCTGCTTTTTAAGGCATTCTCCTCATTTGACTTTTGTGTTGCTTTTTTTCATTTGGCCTAAAGTGGTTTTTAATATGTTATTTTCTTCAGTATTTTTTTATATTTCTTTTCACCAAGCTGATGATTTGATTTTCATAATTTATCTGCTTTGCTCTCATTTCTTCTCCAAATTTTTGCTCTACCTCCCTTAATTGTTTTCCAAAGTCTTTCTGAGCTCATCCATAGCCTGAGCCTATTTTCTATTTCTCTTAGAGGTTTAGGGTATAAAAGCATCTCTTTTGTCATCTTCTGAATCTTCCATGGGATAAAGTAATTTTCTATGGTCACATTCTTCTTTTTCTTTTATTTGCTCATTTCCTCAGCCTATCATTGATTCACCACACTTCCAAGACTTTGGGGATTTTGGGGACAGCCCACAGGGACCTTGATTTTTCCAAGTTCTTATGAGAGACTCTGATTGTTTTCTTGCCTGTGCACTGGTATGTGGATGACCATAGGTCCTCCACTCAGCCCTGGAGCTGTTCCTACTGGGCTATAGTGGTGTGGGGGCCCAGACTTCAACTTACATCTGAGTGTGGGCAAATATCAGAGTCCTTTCCCAGAGAGAGCAGAGAGACCTCTACAGTCTCCCCCAACCCCCTTATCATCTGTTGGTTGTACTCTGGAGGTGCTCTCACCACAGGGCTACTTTGAGGCTGGCACTCTATTACATGCTCACTCTGGTGTAATAGAGTTCTCTCACCACCCTTTCAGACTGTCCCTGGAGATCCCTGGGCCAAGAGGTCTGGAAGCCACACCTTCTGCCTTGGAACCAGGCACCCCCAGGAACCCAGGCACCTGGCCCAGCTGCACTGCAGCTATATTGTGGCTCTTTCCAACACCAGGTCCCCTTAAACAGACCTTTCCTACAGAACTTCTAAATTGTCTTAGACTGGGAAATTGTATCACTCAGTCTTTCTGTGGGTTCTGCTAAAGTCATAATTTTATGGCTTCTGGAGATTTTGGGGGAAGGAGTTTCTAGGAATTCTACCTTTCCAGAGCCATCTTGGCACTCCCCCCACCCGTTTCCTTTTTTTTGTTTTGTTTTTATTTTTTTGTTTGTTTGTTTTTGCAAAGCAAATGGGGTTAAGTGGCTTGCCCAAGGCCACACAACTAGGTAATTATTAAGTGTCTAAGGTCACATTTGAACTCAGGTACTCCTGACTCCATGGCCACTGTGCCACCTAGCCACCCCCATGTTTCCTTTTTTAAAGGTGTTCCATTCTCTGGTCAGTTTTTCATAATTTTCCTGCTTGATTCTCATTTATTTTTCCATTTTTTTCCTCCTCCCTTGTTTGGTTTTTAATTCTTTTTAAGCTCCTCTGTGAGTTTTGGATGTAAGTACAATTCCTAGATTCTTTTTAGACTTCCCCTGTAAGTGATTTCTCCCAACATGGCATTGTTACAGACAACTATGTGGCTCAGTGAATAGAGCACTGGCCCTGGAGTCAGAAGGACCTGAGCTCATATCTGACCTCAGACACTTAATAATTGCCTAGCTTTGTGACCTTGGGCAAATCACTTAATCCCATTGCTTTAAATAAGAAAAAAAAGAATATGCCAACATGAATTTGTTATCATTTTTATCTGCAAAGTACTTTTGTATATAGTGAGTACTCTTATAGCTTTTTTGCTCATCTTTGTTGTTTGAACTCTACTCCTAGGGTATAAGGAGTATAAATCTAAACATTTTATGCTGGGGCTGGGGTTTGATCCTTGGCTAGTAGTAGGCCAAGACGTTGCTTATGCAGTCCAGGCCTTGCCTTTGCAGAGGTTTGTTTCCTCCTTTGAGTCCAGGTTCTGACTTAACAGTGGTTTGTTACCAATCCAGGATTTTGCCCCAGTATTCCCAGGGTTAAGATTTTGTTTGGGGTTTGGACCCTAATGGCTGGGACAACTGCTGTTGTGAAGCTTTTACAATTTGGACTATGCTGTGACTAAAAGCCTTCCATTGGGATCCTGCCCTCCTGTCTCTTAGGCTTGACTTCCTCTTTCCCCCCAAAGAGACAGACCTCCACTGAAGATTGTCCATGATGCTTTCCATTGAAAGCTTCTTTGGATCTTCTCTTTTCCTTGGTGGGATCTGTAGTTTGAATATCAGTGTAGGGGCTTCATTTATCTTTGGTAGGGAAAAGCTCTGGGAGCATGTTAGCTTCATGCCACCATCTTGGCTCTGCCCTGGAAGTCAATATGCTCTAAACTTGAAGATATGTCAGAAACTTTTCCCCCATATTAATCATTTTGTGAAATAAGTATCAGGACAAAAGAAAAAAAACTTGAAAAGGAAAAAGCAAAAACACAATTTTTAAAAACTGGAAATAATATGCTTTGATCTGAATTCATACTCCATAGTTCTCTCTGGAGGTGTATGGCATATCCCATTACAATTCTTTTGAAACTTTCATATCATGGATAAGAGATAAGTCTATAATGGATCACCATCACAAAGTGTTGTTTATACTATGTACAATGTTCTACTAGTTCTGCTTACTTTGCTGGCATCAGTTCAATGTAAATCTTTGCAGGTTTTTCTGAAATATGTCTGTCATCATATTTTATAATGCAATAGTATTCCATTACATGCATATACCACAACTTGCTCAACTAGTCTCTAGTTGTGAGAAATTTACTAAATTTCAAATTTTTAACATCACAAAAAGAACTTCTTTGAATATTTTTTTAAATGTGAGTGCTTTTCCCTTTTTTTATGATCTCTGGAAAAAACCTAACTTTGGTATTGCTTAATCAAAGTGAATGAACAATTTGTTTGCCCTACGGATGTAGTTACAAATTGCTTCCTAAAATGCATAAATCAGTTCATAACTCCACCAAAAGTGAATTATTGTCCCAGTTTTCCCACATCCCCTCCAACTTTCATCTTTTTCCTTTTCATAGTAGTAACTTTGATATGTATGAGGTGATATTTCAGAGTTGTTTTAATTTGTATTTTTCTCATCAATATTAGTGTAGAACATTTTTTCATATAATATAGATAGCTTTAATTGCTTCACCTGAAAATCATTTGTTCATGTCCCTTGATTATGTATTCATTGGGGAATGTCTTGTATTCTTATAAATTTGAATCAATTCCCCATGTAGTTTAGAAATAAGGTTTATATTTGAAACATTATCTTTAAAAATTGTTTCTCAGTTTTCTACTTTCCTTCTAATCTTGGTAGCAACAATTTTGTTAGTGCACAAACTTTTCAATTTGCCATAATCAAAATTATCTATTTTGCTTTTCATGATATTTTCTCTTTCTTCTTTGTTCATAAAATTTTCCCTTCTCCATAGATCTGAAAGGTAAACTATTCCTTCATCTCCTAATTGGCTTATGATATCAAGCTTTATGTCTAAATTATTTACATACTTTGACTTTATCTTGATATAGAGGATGAGATGTTGATTTGTGCCTACTTTATGCCATACTATTTTCTAGGTTATCTAATAGTTTTGGTTAAATAGTGAGTTCTCATTCCAGAACCTGGATTTACCAAACAGTGGATTACAATAGTCATTTATTATTGTGTTTTGTGGACCTAACCTATTCCATTGATCTACACTTCTATTTCTTAGGTAGCACCAAATAGATTTGATTATTGTTACTATTGATATTAGTAACTTTTGCTCCTTCAGATAAATTTTGTTGCTATTTTTTGCAAGCACTGTAAAATAATTTTTTAGTGGTCTGATTGTTATGGTCCTGAATAAGTAATTTAATTTAGTTGGAATTGTCATTTTTATTATATTAACTCAACCTACCCAAAAGCAGTTGACATTTTCCTGATTGTTAAGAAGTGACATTATTTGTGTAAAATGTGATATGTAATTTTATTCATAATTACTAGAATTGTCTTACACATAGATTCCTAAATAGTTTATATTATCTGTAGTTATTTTAAATAGAATTTGTCTTTCTACTTCTTGTTGAAACTCAAAATCTCAGGAAGCACCACAAAAACCAGGGTACAGGCTAGAGAAATGAGGAAACAAAAAAAGGAACCTGACCATAGACAACTTTGGTCCTATGGAGGATCAAAACATACACTCAGAAGATGACAAAATCCAAGCTTCTGCATTTTAAGTCTCCAAGAGAAATAGGAGTAGGGCTCAGGCTATGGAAGAACTCAAAGATTTTGAAAATCAAGAAAGGCAGGTAGAGGAAAAATTGGGAAGAGAAATGAGAGAGATGTAGGAAAAACATGAAAACCAAGTCAGCAGCTTAGTCAAGAAGATCCAAAAAAATGCTGAAGAAAACAACATGTTAAAAAAAAATATGAGTTTAACTCAAATGGAAAAAGCAGTCCAAAAAAGTTAATGAGGAGAAGAATGTCTTAAAAAGCAAAACTGGCCAGATAGAAAAGGACTCAAGAAAACTCCAGAGAAAACAACCCCTTCAAATGTACATGGGAGCTAAGGAAGCTGATGACTTTGCAAGCAGTCAAGAAACAATAAAACAATATCAGAAGAATGAAAAACCAGAAGAAAACATGAAATATCTCATTGGAAAAACAACTGACCTAGAGTCCCAATCCAGACATGACAAATAAAAAATTATTGGGCTACCTGAAAGACATTATCAGAAAGAGAGCCTTGACTTCATTTTTTGGAGGAATTTCTACAGGAAAATTGCCCTGATATCATAGAAGCAAAAGGTAAAATAGAAATTGAGAGAATCTGCTGATCTCCTCCTAAAAGAAATCTGAAAATTAATCCCCAGGAATATTATAACCAAATTCCAGAACTCCCAAGTCAAAGAGAAAATATCACAAGCAGTCAGAAGGAAACATTTCCACTATCGAGGAACTACAATCAGGATTACCCAGGACTTAGCAGCATCCACATTAAGGGCTCAGAAGGCTTGGAATATAATATTTGGAAGGCACAAGAGTTTGGAATGCACCTGAGAATGGAGTACCAAACAAAAACTAAACATCCTCTTCCAAGGGAAAAGATGGATATTCAATGAAATAGGTGAATTTCAGATATTCCTGTTGAAATGGCCAGAACTAAACAGAAAGTTTGAACTTCAAGTACAGGACTCAGGTGAAGCATAGAGAGGATGGGTGTAAAGGGTAAATTATGAGGGATTTTAATGATGTTGAACTACTTGTATTCCTGCATGGGAAGATGATAATTATAATACTCATATGAACCTTCTCATTTAATAGAGCCATTGGAAGTAGCATATTTAGATAAGGTACAGGAGGGAGGGAGCTGAATTTGAAGGTATAATATATTATAAAAATGGAGTCAATGTGTGAAAAAGGAATGTACTGGGAGAAAGGAAAAGGAGGAGTAGAATAAGCTAAGATATTTCATGTAAAAGAGTAAAGAAAAAGCTTTTGCAATGGAGTAGAAGGGGAGAATTTGAGGGGGGAAAGAGGGAGCCTTCATTCTCATCTGAAATGGCTCAGAGAAGAAGCAACAGTCATACTTAATAGAAATCTAGAGGAAAAGGTAGAGGAGAGGATGAGAGAAAGGGGACAGGGGGAGGGGAAGCAAGTGCAGTAGATAGAGAGAATGAGAGAGGGTAGTCAAATACAACACATTTTGTTTTGTTTTTTATATTTCGCAATGTGGTGGGATTGGGTGGCCTGTCTGGGACCATGGGGCTGGGTGGTTGTTGGGTCTCTGGGGTGGGATGTGGGCTTGGGGCCTCCTGGCCCCAGGGCCAGTCCTTTGTCTGCTGTGCCACTCAGCTGCCCTATAGCATAACTTTGAAGAGGGACAGAGTGAAAGGAGAAAGAAAATATAGCAAATTGGAGTGGGGAGGAATGGGTAGAGTGAATTACAATCAGCAATAGCAACTGTGGAAAAATATGGAAGTAAAATATCTGATGGACTTATGCTATCCATCCCAGAGACAGAGCTGATGGGATCTCAACACAGACTGATGTACATTTTTTTCTTCTTTCTTTTACTTTATTTCTCATGGAGTTTTTTATTTTTGTGGAGGGGGAGCAGGGATTATGTTTACTTCTTGTTGATGGCCATTGTTGATTATAGAAAACTTTATGATTTATGTTGATTTATTCTTTTATCCTGAAACTTTGCTTAAATTCTTCATTGTTTCAAGTTGGGGTTTTTTGATGATTCTCTAGCATTCTCTATGTATACCACCATATCATTTGTTCAGAATGAAAGTTTTGTTTCCTATTGCCTATTCTAATTCCTTTCCTTTTTTGCTAAAGCTGATATTTCTAGAACAATATTGAATTGTGGTGATAATGAGCATCCTTTGTTTCACCCCTGATCTCACTGGGGATTCTAACTTATTCCCATTATATATAATGTTTGCTGATGGTTTTAATTAAATACTATTTATCATTTTAAGGAAATCTTCATTTATTCCTATTCTCTCTCTAGCACTTTCAATGGGAATAGTTGCTGTATTTTATCAGGAGTTTTTTTTAGTACTTAGTAAGATAATTATATGATTTCTCTTACTTATGTAATTGTTATGGTCAATTATGCTTATAGTTTTCCTAATAATGAACCAACCCTTCATTTCTAGTTTAAAAACAACTGACAGAGAGTATTGCCCTGATGATAAATCTCTTGCTAATACTTATTTTAAAATTTTGCATCAATTTTCATTAAGTTAATTGGGCTATAATTTTCCTTTTCAGTTTTGAGTCTGTGGTTTAGATATGAGCACCATATTTTTCTCTTCAAAGGAATTTCACAATGCTCCTTTTAGCTTTTTTCCAAATAGTTTATAAAGAATTGGAATTTATTATTCCCTTAAAATTTGGTAGAATTCTGATGCTGGAAATTTTTCTTGGGGAGATTATTGCAGATTGTTTATTTTTTCCTTCTAAAATCAGAATTTTTTTACATACTTTATTACTTTTATTAATTTGGGCAATTTATAATCTTGTAAATATTTCACATAGATTTTTCAGGTTTGTTGGCTTCCAGTTGTGCAAAATAACCACAAATCATTTCTTCAATTTCCTCTTCATTTGGTGGTGAAAACACATTTTCATTTTTGATATTGGTAACTTGCTGTTCTTCTTAATATAATTTAATCAAATTAAACAAAGACTTGTCCATCTTATTTTTCATCTATCTGTGTACTTATTTATTTTTCATAAAACAAACTCAATTTCATTTATTATTTCAAAAGTTTTCTTGGTTTTAAATATATAAAACTATCATTTGATTTTTTAGAATTTCTAATTTGAAAATAATTAGGGACTTTTAATTTGTGCTTTTTCTAGTTTTTTTAGTGGCATGCCTAACCAATGCATCAGTCTCCCTTTTCTCTATTTTACTTGTAAGCATTTAAAAATATATATTTTCCTCTAACATCCATAAATTTTGCTATTTTGTTTCATTATTGTCTTTCTCTTTGATGAAATTGTTTCTGATTTGGTTTTTGATCCACTCATTCTTTAGAATTAGATTATTTTGTTTCCAATTAATTTTTTATTCTCTTCCCAATTATCCTTTATTACATGTAATTTTTATTGCATTATGATATGTCATGGAAAATTTAATATTTCTGCCTTTCTGCATTTATTGTGAAATTTTTATGCTTTGGTGCATGTTCAAATATCATGTTCTACTGAGTAAAAGGTCTATTGCTTTCTATCCCTATTTAATTTTCTCCAGAGGTCTGTCTGTCATATTTTTTAAATATTCTACAATTCTATTCATATTCTTAATTTTTTTCTCATTTATTTTGTGGTTATATTTATCAAATTGAGAAAAAAAAGGTGATTCTCAGGAAGGGAGATTTCTTTACTAGTATAGTTTTTCTGTCTATGTCATCCTGTAACTCATTTAACTTCTCTAAGAATGTGTATGCTATTCCATTTGGTACATATATGTTTAGTAGCAGTTTTATTTCATTGTCTATAGTACATTTAACAAGATGTAGTTTCCTTATTTATCTTTTTAATTACATCCATTTCTGCTTTTGCTTTGTTTGATATCAGTAGTGGTTACTCCTACTTTTTTTTCAAATTTCATTTGAACCATAATATGTAGGCATTTTGCCAATATTTTCTTTTAAATTCTTTTGATCTTTTCTGTCACATAGTACCTTTCTATGGTTCAGGTTGTTTTTGCTTTTTGTTAATTTTTTTTTAATTTGAATCCTTTTCCTGGGGCAAATAGGCACTGTCCCAGACTTGTTCTGCTGGGTGTTGGGTGCTGGGTGCTAGGGGCCTGGTCAATGGCCTTCCACTCTTGGACCTTAGCTGCTGACAGTTTGTTCACTGAGCTGGGGTGTCACAATCTAGTAGTGCCTTTTATGTCGATGGTCCCAGAATTGCAATTTTTCATCTGTGCAGGGTCAGGAGACCTTACAGTTGGCCTTCTGTGCCATTAACTTGATGAGCCTGACTAAGTGGTCAGTGATTGTTGGTCTGCACTGTGTCTAAGAGTCTCCTGCAGGTTTGCATACATTCTGCCTACTCTGGGATGCACTTCTCTTTTACCCAAGTAAGACAGACCTTTCCTGAAATCGATCTAAGTAACTTTAAGTTAGAAAATTGTTTCACTCTGTCTTTTTGTGGGCTCTGTCACTCCAGAATCAATTTAAACTGAGGATCGATTTTATATTGTTTCCAAGGGACACTGGAAGAGTTCAGGTAAATTCGGGGATAGAGTAATTAAATATCTTGAATAATATATAAGAAAAACAACTTTTGGAACCTTGACCTATAATCTTGATTCTCTATTCATGATCTGTCTTTTTTTGTTTTGCTTTCTCCATTTGACTATTTCTTCATTTGAAGGCTATCTGTTGCTTCATTGGTATTCTCTTCTATTTTCCAAATAATTATGGTACAAAATCTTTCAAAGAAATTTTCACTAATATATAAATATTGCAGAGAGTAAAGATTTCATTGAATTAGATATAGAATATAATCCTTCTATAATTCAGTTTGCTGTTGTAAATAGTTATTGTAACCAAAAATCATCCTTTGGCTAGACTGGTGAAGAGCTGCTTCACATTTAGCACAGCTGGTCTTTACATGAAAATATATTTTCTATGCTAAAAGGCACTTTGGTGGGGTCTACCAGAAATTGTCTTCTGATGGTGAAGAGTGTAATATCACTTCTTTGTAATGGGAAAATTAAAGTGTTGGTCAATGTACAGGGGTCGAAGTGCTGAGAGAGAGAGGGAGAATGAAATAGGTATAGGGACTGATGCTGTGATTTTATTGTTTGGAAAACTCTGAATCAATGCAGTTCAGCACCTTCTCAGCAACTATGATCATAGAGTTCTATAAGAGATCAGTTGTGATCACACAGCCAGTATGTGTAAGAGATGCAACTTCTAGACTTAGAGACTGACTTTCTACTTACTATGTCATCCTGCCAATTACATGCAACTAAAAAAAAGTAAGCTGAAATAAATCTTGATTCCTTATTTTAGTTTTATCTAATTTATTTTTTATTGATAACTTTTTTTAATGTCATAGTTATTTACTGATTTTTTTCCTACATTATTTGCCTTACATGATGGATTGTTGTGAAAATCAAATTATGTAATATGTACAGCTTATTCTAAAAATAGTTTTAATTATATAAAAATGCTAAATAGTTCCTTCTTTATAAGAAATGCAGCTGAGCAAAACTTGGTAAATTTTATTCAAATATATAGACCCCTACTTCCCCAATAAAAGGAGGATATGACAAAGTAAAAAGAAAGAGGGGATAAATTAGTTCAACAAAACTAAAAGGATTGTAATATATTAACTATAAATGGAATGGTATCGAATTGTTCTTCAATAAACCCATAGTAATAGAAAGAAGGGAGGAAGGTGAATTTTCACATTTCTTTTTCAGGATCAAGTTTAGTGATGATAATTACATTGTATTTAGTTTTGGTTTTTTTACTGTTCTATTCATTTATATTGTTTAATTCATATGTTTATTGTGTATATGTGTGTTTTTGTATGTGTGTGTATGTAGAGATTTCCCTTGAATTAGTTGATGACTTCTCATGCTTCTCTGAATCCTTCATATTATAATAGTCCATTATACTCATGTCATATTTTGTTTTGCCATTTCATAATCAATGAATATTGACTTTGTTTTTAATTCTTTGTTTCTACAATATTTGACCATTGTCATGAATCTTTAGGTGGAGAGGTACATGGAGATTTGACTTGAGAAATGAGGGTAATCTCTGAGTCAATGAGTATGTCTGTTTTCATCAGTTTCTTCGCATAATTACAAATTTCTTTCCAGATACTAGTACCAGTTGAAAGTGCTATCATTCTTGAGTGAAATTCCTATTCTCTTACTTTATCAGATAGTAAAACTAGAGGAGAGAGATCTTAAATGAATTGCCTAGGAGCATATAATTAATGTGACAAAATCAGGTGACAGTGAATACATGATAGCACAAGCTGGCTACCTCCAGAATGGTAACTAGTTCAAAGCTAAGGAAAGCAGTACTACTGACAAACAGATACTTAGGACCACTGACAAAGCAAACAAGTAATAATGGTAACAGCATGTCATAAGCATATCTAATAAAGTAATGCCACATGTCATAAAACAAGCAATAAACTGAATCAAAGCAGCCAAGGCAAAGAAATCTATAATAAAGCATAAACACACATCATAAACCAAAAAGATAAACCAAAGTGCAATTAAAGCAAAGATCCAAAGGTGAACTGCCCAAGGGTAGAATTTGCTTTTGAGCCAGGGAAGGAAAACTTACCATTCTTTCCTATTTTGCCTAATTTGATATTTCCAAACTTTTACTAGATTGAGGGCATATCACAAACTATAATTTAGACTAAAAATCTAAGAGCCCACCAGCTCTTATTTAACCAATAAACTTACCTGAACCAAAAATGAGTTTAATTAATGAGAAAATCTGGTTTATGAATCTAGTTACACATTTATGATCAGACTAAAAAATATTTATTTTAAAGAGTGTGATATGGCTTTGTTAAAAGTAGTAACCATGACAAAATGACAACTAAAATTTCAAAATCTAGGTCAAGTACACACTCATAGATCCAAACAACTGTTATTGAAGCAAAGGATTTTATTTAATTTTATAAATTATCATCTTTAATAAAAATATACATGCCTGATTCAATAATAAGCTTACTGTTCCTTCCTACTAAAATTGAATATTTGCTCTATCAAATATAAATTATAATACAGCAAAGAGTCTGCTATGAAATTTACTTGGGGGACATTGGCCTACCACACACTAGTTTTAATGTGAACCTAGTGAATGTCATCTCCTCACACAATTTTGCAATCCATTCAAATTAAATTAAATTTAAATTAAATTTTATCCATTTAAATTAAAATCTATTGGGGAGATCTAATATCCAAAAATATGGACAACTAGATAGTTTATCCAAACTTCATAAGTTCTCAAATCTTTTAAAAATAGGAATCATGTATACAACAAAAAAAATAATAAATCAGCTATATATAGGGTTAGGACACCAATAACCCAAAGTAAAAAATCAATGAACTTCTTTTTAAAAAATGGAAGAATCTATGCCACCTAGTTATGATTACTTCACACCCTATTTCCAACTATTTCCTCTCAAAAGATCTACTCAAACTGACACATTCACTGGTATAGAATTCAACTCTCTTTTGAGACCCTCTCTTCTCATTGCCCTGGAGATCCAAATGACAGCAATTTATTTTGACTACAACATCAGTGTAGCAACACTCTTTTTCACAATAGATTTCAACCAGAAAATGAAGGGGTAGAAGGAAAGTGGAAAGTACATGTGTAGCTATGTGGTATTTGTCCATTCTAGCTTTCAGCTAACTTCTGTTTGCCACAGAAAGCACTAAAAACAGGGACTGAGGCTGGTGAAAAGCAAATTGCCCAACCTGGGAGGATTCTGAGGCAGTTTTGAGATACATTCACTCAGGAGAATTGTGAGCAGAAGAAAACAAAAAATGAGAAATGGAGAAAAATAAAGATAAAAGACAAAAATAATTAAAGATATAAAGATTAAAATTAAGGACCTTGAACTCAAGCTCTTAAACAGGGAAAAAAATCAAGTAGAAGGGAATGTGGGTGGCTTGTAAGTTAGATTAAAAAAAAATGTAGTAGCTATGAACAAATATTTTAAGAAGTAAAATAATGCAAAACTGAAAGGAATAAAGGATCTAAAGGTTCATGTATAGAACTATAGTGGAATATCCCTAAATATTTTTAAAAAGAAATAAGAACTGTGTAAGCTGGATTTATGATTTGTAGAGGAGAAATAATTCAGAGTAGAAAAATTCAAATCTAAATTCAAATCAAGTCTCATCAAAAGCAAATGAGAAAATGATTGGAAATGCAACTATGCAGAAGTAAAGGACAATCTAGTGGAAGAGAATTAAAATCCAATATTTCAAAAGTATAATTTCCAAAAAACCAAAACATACCAAACTTAAAGAAAAATGCATAGAGATAACTTAAGAATCTTTAGGCTGCTAGAATAACAAAAAAAATCAATGAACAGTATAATGCAAGAAATAATGCAAGAAAATAGCCCAGAATGTCTGAACACAAAGCAATTAGCCAATTGGATATATCCACAGATTACCTCTTGAAAGCAACCACAGGGTTCTCACTAGGGTGAGACACACAGACACACAGATTTAAATTTATTTAAATTTATTGTAAAAAAAATTCATTGACAAACAACATTTTCTGCAGACATCTAGAAGATCTTCAAATACAGAGAAGGAAATTTGAATAACATATGACTATTTTTCATCTGAAAGAAAATGCAAGAATGAATGGAAAAATATATTTCAAAGAGCAAAGGTGCTCAAGATTAAATCTAAGGTGACCCACAGCTTAAATCTAAGCCTAACTGCTAGTGGAAAAAAGGTATTTGAAATATTCCTAGACTTTAAACTAGACATTAAGAATCATTTGCTTCTCAGGATCCACAGAAATTAGAAATATAAGAAGGGTTAACAAATAAAGGGATCATGGATGACAGCAATAACATCAAAGAAATAACAGAAAAGTCATTAAAATATTTTTTAAATAAATGTACTCAGGGGGCGGAGCCAAGATGGCGACAAGAAGGGATCCAGTCTTAGGAGCTCTCTGATAAAATTCATCAGCTAAGGACTCTAACTAAACTTTCGAGAGACAGAACCCACAAAGGGACCCAGTGAGGCAGTTCTCCTACTGAAGGTAACCTGGAAAAGTGCAGAAAGGCTCTGCTCCCCGGGGTTGGAGGGGCACACACCAGAGGGGTGGCCCGCCAGAGTGAAAGAACTTCAGCCTCCTGGAGGAAGCCCCAGGGTGCTGGGAGTCACAGCTCACAGCAGCCGGGGAGTCCCCTGAGCTGCACCCCGAGGAGCACAGGGCACAAAGTGGGGGAACAACTGGGGACCTCTGCCAGAGCAGGCACGTGGAGCCCAGCCCTCAGGGCACACAGTGAGCCACATGGTCTTTCCCCAGCCCTGATCCAGGAAACAGAAGCAGGTGGAGCTGGTAAGTAGGAGCCCCCAGGGCATGAGCCCATTTAGCTGAGGGAGGGGAGTGAAGAGAGAGAGTTTGCAGAGCTCTGTCCTCTGTCCCTGGAACAGGACTCTGGGGCTCTGAACACATTCAGATCCTGATCACAGTCTAGGTGCCCCCATAGAACAGCAGGGCCCCCCACACACACCTCAGCCCTGTGACAGAGGGGGGCACTTATGGTCACTCACAGACCAGGAGGGAGGACAGAGCCTCACACACTGAGACCCTTGTGGGAGTGTCCCAAAAGCTCAGGAAGCACCCCTAAAACCAGGTCCAGGCTGGGAAAATGAGCAAGGAAAGAAACAAAAGGAAGACTATTGAGAAATATTTTACAAATGAGCCCAAGAAGGATCAAAATACTCAGTCTGAAGATGAGGAAGCACAAGCTCCTGCATCTAAAGACTCCAAGAAAAACAGAAATTGGGCTCAGGCTATGACAGAGCTCAAAAAGGACTTTGAAAATCAAATGAGGGAGTTGGAAGAAAAACTGGGAAAAGAAAGGAGAGAGATGCAGGAAAAACATGAAAATGAAGTCAGCAGCTTAGTCAAGGAAATCTAAAAAAATGCTGAAGAAAATAGCATGCTAAAAACCAGTTTAGGTCAAATGGATAAAACAGTTCAAAAAGTTATTGAGGAGAAGGATGCTTTAAAAAGCAAAATTGGCCAGATGGAAAAAGAGATAAGAAAACTCTCTGAGGAGAACAAATCCTTCAGACAAAGAATAGAATTCAGGGAAATTGATGAATTTACCAGAAATCAGGAATCAATACTTCAAAACCAAAAAAAATGAAAAATTAGAAGAAAATGTGAAATATCTCATTGAAAAAACAACTGATATGGAAAACAAACTTAGGAAAGATAATTTAAAAATTATTGGAATACCTGAAAGTCATGATCAGGAAGAGAGCCTTGACAGCATTTTCAAAGAATTACTACAGGAAAATTGCCCTGATATTGTAGAAGCAGAGGGCAAAATAGAAATGGAGAGAATCCACTGATCCCCCCGAGAAAGAGATCCCAAAAAACCAACCCCTAAGAATATTATAGCCAAGTTCCAGAACTCCCAAGTCAAAGAGAAAATATTACAAGCAGCCAGAAGGACATAGTTCAAATATCGTGGAGCTGCAGTCAGGATCACACAGGACTTAGCAGCAGCTACACTGGAAGCTCGTAGGGCTTGGAATATAATATACCAGAAGGCAAAAGAGCTTAGAATGCAACCAAGAATCAACTACCCAGCAAAAATGAATGTCCTCTTCCAGGGAAAAAGATGGACTTTCAATGAACCAGGGGAATTTCAAATGTTCCTGTTGGAATGGCCAGAGCTGAACAGAAAGTTTGATCTTCAGACATAGGACTCAGATGAAGCATGGAGATTGGAGGAGGGGGAAAATATGAGGGACTTAATGAGGCTGAACTACATGTATTCTTGAATAGAAAAATGATACTGATAATATTCATATGAACCTTCTCAGTTAATAGAGCAGGTAGAGAGAGCTTTTATAGTTGAAGCACAGGAGAAAGCTGAATTCAAAGATAAAATATGGTGTAAAAATGGAGTCAATAGAAAAAAAGGGAAATGGAATGGGAGAAAGAAAAAGGAGGGGGGGGGAATAGTCCAAGATATTTCACATAAGATTTTTTTTATTACAATGAGCTATTGCAATCATATGGAAGTGGGGAGGCAAGGGGGAATGAGGGAACCTTTGCTCTCATCAGAGATGGCTAGGAGAGGAAACAGCAAATATACTCAATGGGGTATAGACATGTGGAGTAAGAAGGAGCGGGGAGCAGGGCGAAGGGGTGGGGATGTGAATAAAGGAGGAGAGGATGGACCATGGGGGTAGAGTGGCCAGATATAACACATTTTCTTTCTTACTTCTTGCAAGGGGCTGGGATTGGAAGGCCTGCCCAGGACCACAGGGCCAGGTGGATTCTGGGCCTAAGGGGTGGTATGGGGGCTCAAGGCTTCTTGGCCCCAGGACCAGGGATCTGTCTGCTGCGCCCCTCAGCTACCCTACAGCAGATTCAGAGTGAAAGGAGAGAGAAAATAGAGTACATGGTAGTGGAGAAATAAGAAAAGAGGGAGTTGCGATCAGCAATGGCAACGGTGGAAAAATAACGAAATAACTTTTGTGATGGACTTATCATAAAGAATGAGATCCACCCATGACAGAGTTGTTGGTGTTGGAACAAAGACTCAAGCACATTTTTTGTTATGATTATTTGGGGGAGGGTGCAGGGCAAGTGGGGCTGGATGGCTTTCCTGGGGCCACATAGCAGGGTGATCATTGGGTGTCTGGGGCCGTATTTGGACCCAGGTGCTCCTGGCTCAAGGGCCAATGTTCTGTCTGCCACCCAGCCACCCCTACTATTATTACTATTTTATTTTATTTTGGGTCTTTTTTTTCTTTCTTTTTTTTTGGTTTTTGCAGGGCAGTGGGGATCGGGTGGCTTGCATGTCAAATGGCTGGGTGATTGGTCGTTTTACGAGGCTGGATATGGACTCAGGTGCTCGTGGCTCCAGGGCTAGTGCCTCATCCATTGTGCCACCTGGCCATACCTTCAATTATTACTATTATTTTTTTATTTTAATTTTTTGCTCTCCCCTTTACTTTTTTCTCCCAAGCAAGTCTATCTATATTCATGGGGGAGGAGGGGTATTTTGTTTACTTGTAAACAAGAATATTTTATTAATGTAAAAAAAAACATTTGTACAAAATTAGAATAAAAAATAAATTTAAATAAATGTACTCAGAGATAAAACGGTGAAAACAGTATCAATGATGGTGTGAAACAAATCTGAAACACCATGGATTAAAAACCTCTTAGCACTTTGTCTACATGTGATTCAATGTCTGTATGATTGCACTGTCATTGTGTTATCATCATCGTTGTTGTTTGCTTGACTGAATGATTTCATGGGACTAAATTTTGGAATGGGCATGTTCTGGGGGGGATTAATAAGAAAGAGGAGTAAATGATGTACCTTAACCAAATCAGAGGACTAACAATAAAGAGTTGGGTGATTGTTCTTTCACGAAGAGGATCAAAATGACAACACCATATTAGAGTTAAGTTACAGTGTGTCCGGCTGTGGCTGATCAGACCAATAGGAACTCAGAATTTTCTAACAGTGGTCAAGCACAAATATGTCATTTAAACAACTGGGATGGAATATAAATTTATTCATCTCATGGTTTGTTGAGCTAATACAATTCTACGGCATTCATATAACACGCTGCATCTCTGATGAACTCCTGCAGTCTCTTAGGAAGAAGAAAGCCTGTAAGAATATGGATGAGAGGACAAGATGAGGAATTGAAAAGGGGCAAAGAAAAAAAGGGTTAGGGTTAGGGTTAGGGTTAGGGTTAGGGTTAGGGTTAGGGTTAGGGTTAGGGTTAGTAGTGGTGGGTGGGGCAGTGTAGACAAATTGTTATTAGTGAAAAAGAGTAATATTCTGTAGAAGAAGACAATATTTTGTTTAGAAAATAAGGAATGCTAATTTGAGAAACGGAGGAAAATACAAACCTTACTTTCTTAATTTTAAATTTAATAAATAATCCAAAAAAATAAATTAAAGCAAAAAATAACAGATTGAATAAGAAAATAAAACCCCACATCCTCTTTCTTGAAAAAACAGAACTAGTAAGTATTAGGGACAGGACCTGAAATGTCAGGTTTTCCTGGTCCTGATACTTTAAACACTGTACTGACTGGACTGAAGAAAATAGCATGCTAAAAACCAGTTTAGGTCAAATGGATAAAACAGTTCAAAAAGTTATTGAGGAGAAGAATGCTTTAAAAAGCAAAATTGGCCAGATGGAAAAAGAGATAAGAAAACTCTCTGAGGAGAACAAATCCTTCAGACAAAGAATAGAATTCAGGGAAATTGATGAATTTACCAGAAATCAGGAATCAATACTTCAAAACCAAAAAAAAATGAAAAATTAGAAGAAAATGTGAAATATCTCATTGAAAAAACAACTGATATGGAAAACAAACTTAGGAAAGATAATTTAAAAATTATTGGAATACCCTGAAAGTCATGATCAGGAAGAGAGCCTTGACGTGATTTTCAAAGAATTACTACAGGAAAATTGCCCTGATATTGTAGAAGCAGAGGGCAAAATAGAAATGGAGAGAATCCACTGATCCCCCCGAGAAAGAGATCCCAAAAAACCAACCCCTAAGAATATTATAGCCAAGTTACAGAACTCCCAAGTCAAAGAGAAAATATTACAAGCAGCCAGAAGGACATAGTTCAAATATCGTGGAGCTGCAGTCAGGATCACACAGGACTTAGCAGCAGCTACACTGGAAGCTCGTAGGGCTTGGAATATAATATACCAGAAGGCAAAAGAGCTTAGAATGCAGCCAATTAGGACACCAATAACCCAAAGTAAAAAATCAATGAACTTCTTTTTAAAAAATGGAAGAATCTATGCCACCTAGTTATGATTACTTCACACCCTATTTCCAACTATTTCCTCTCAAAAGATCTACTCAAACTGACACATTCACTGGTATAGAATTCAACTCTCTTTTGAGACCCTCTCTTCTCATTGCCCTGGAGATCCAAATGACAGCAATTTATTTTGACTACAACATCAGTGTAGCAACACTCTTTTTCACAATAGATTTCAACCAGAAAATGAAGGGGTAGAAGGAAAGTGGAAAGTACATGTGTAGCTATGTGGTATTTGTCCATTCTAGCTTTCAGCTAACTTCTGTTTGCCACAGAAAGCACTTAAAACAGGGACTGAGGCTGGTGAAAAGCAAATTGCCCAACCTGGGAGGATTCTGAGGCAGTTTTGAGATACATTCACTCAGGAAAATTGTGAGCAGAAGAAAACAAAAAATGGAGAAAAATAAAGATAAAAGACAAAAGATAAAAGACAAAAATAATTAAAGATATAAAGATTAAAATTAAGGACCTTGAACTCAAGCTCTTAAACAGGGAAAAAAATCAAGTAGAAGGGAATGTGGGTGGCTTGTAAGTTAGATTAAAAAAAATGTAGTAGCTATGAACAAATATTTTAAGAAGTAAAATAATGCAAAACTGAAAGGAATAAAGGATCTAAAGGTTCATGTATAGAACCATAGTGGAATATCCCTAAATATTTTTAAAAAGAAATAAGAACTGTGTAAGCTGGATTTATGATTTGTAGAGGAGAAATAATTCAGAGTAGAAAAATTCAAATCTAAATTCAAATCAAGTCTCATCAAAAGCAAATGAGAAAATGATTGGAAATGCAACTATGTAGAAGTAAAGGACAATCTAGTGGAAGAGAATTAAAATCCAATATTTCAAAAGTATAATTTCCAAAAAACCAAAACATACCAAACTTAAAGAAAAATGCATAGAGATAACTTAAGAATCTTTAGGCTGCTAGAATAACAAAAAAAAATCAATGAACAGTATAATGCAAGAAATAATGCAAGAAAATAGCCCAGAATGTCTGAACACAAAGCAATTAGCCAATTGGATATATCCACAGATTACCTCTTGAAAGCAACCACAGGGTTCTCACTAGGGTGAGACACACAGACACACAGATTTAAATTTATTTAAATTTATTGTAAAAAAAATTCATTGACAAACAACATTTTCTGCAGACATCTAGAAGATCTTCAAATACAGAGAAGGAAATTTGAATAACATATGACTATTTTTCATCTGAAAGAAAATGCAAGAATGAATGGAAAAATATATTTCAAAGAGCAAAGGTGCTCAAGATTAAATCTAAGGTGACCCACAGCTTAAATCTAAGCCTAACTGCTAGTGGAAAAAAGGTATTTGAAATATTCCTAGACTTTAAACTAGACATTAAGAATCATTTGCTTCTCAGGATCCACAGAAATTAGAAATATAAGAAGGGTTAACAAATACAGGGATCATGGATGACAGCAATAACATCAAAGAAATAACAGAAAAGTCATTAAAATATTTTTTACATAAATGTACTCAGGGGGCGGAGCCAAGATGGCGACAAGAAGGGATCCAGTCTTAGGAGCTCTCTGATAAAATTCATCAGCTAAGGACTCTAACTAAACTTTCGAGAGACAGAACCCACAAAGGGACCCAATGAGGCAGTTCTCCTACTGAAGGTAACCTGGAAAAGTGCAGAAAGGCTCTGCTCCCCGGGGTTGGAGGGGTGGCCCGCCAGAGTGAAAGAACTTCAGCCTCCTGGAGGAAGCCCCAGGGCGCTGGGAGTCTCAGCTCACAGCAGCCGGGGAGTCCCCTGAGCTGCACCCCGAGGAGCACCGGGCACAAAGTGGGGGAACAACTGGGGACCTCTGCCAGAGCGAGCACGTGGAGCCCAGCCCTCAGGGTACACAGCAAGCAGCATGGTCTTTCCCCAGCCCTGATCCAGGAAACAGAAGCAGGCAGAGCTGGTAAGCAGGAGCCCCCAGGGCATGAGCCCATTGAGCTGAGGGAGGGGAGTGAAGAGAGAGAGTTTGCAGAGCTCTGTCCTCTGTCCCTGGAACAGGACTCTGGGGCTCTGAACACATTCAGATCCTGATCACAGTCTAGGCGCCCCCATAGAACAGCAGGGCCCCCCACACACACCTCAGCCCTGTGACAGAGGGGGGCGCTTATGGTCACTCACAGACCAGTAGGGAGGACAGAGCCTCACACACTGAGACCCTTGTGGGAGTGTCCCAAAAGCTCAGGAAGCACCCCTAAAACCAGGTCCAGGCTGGGAAAATGAGCAAGGAAAGAAACAAAAGGAAGACTATTGAGAAATATTTTACAAATAAGCCCAAGAAGGATCAAAATACTCAGTCTGAAGACGAGGAAGCACAAGCTCCTGCATCTAAAGACTCCAAGAAAAACAGAAATTGGGCTCAGGCTATGACAGAGCTCAAAAAGGACTTTGAAAATCAAATGAGGGAGTTGGAAGAAAAACTGGGAAAAGAAAGGAGAGAGATGCAGGAAAAACATGAAAATGAAGTCAGCAGCTTAGTCAAGGAAATCTAAAAAAATGCTGAAGAAAATAGCATGCTAAAAACCAGTTTAGGTCAAATGGATAAAACAGTTCAAAAAGTTATTGAGGAGAAGAATGCTTTAAAAAGCAAAATTGGCCAGATGGAAAAAGAGATAAGAAAACTCTCTGAGGAGAACAAATCCTTCAGACAAAGAATAGAATTCAGGGAAATTGATGAATTTACCAGAAATCAGGAATCAATACTTCAAAACCAAAAAAAAATGAAAAATTAGAAGAAAATGTGAAATATCTCATTGAAAAAACAACTGATATGGAAAACAAACTTAGGAAAGATAATTTAAAAATTATTGGAATACCTGAAAGTCATGATCAGGAAGAGAGCCTTGACGTGATTTTCAAAGAATTACTACAGGAAAATTGCCCTGATATTGTAGAAGCAGAGGGCAAAATAGAAATGGAGAGAATCCACTGATCCCCCCGAGAAAGAGATCCCAAAAAACCAACCCCTAAGAATATTATAGCCAAGTTACAGAACTCCCAAGTCAAAGAGAAAATATTACAAGCAGCCAGAAGGACATAGTTCAAATATCGTGGAGCTGCAGTCAGGATCACACAGGACTTAGCAGCAGCTACACTGGAAGCTCGTAGGGCTTGGAATATAATATACCAGAAGGCAAAAGAGCTTAGAATGCAGCCAAGAATCAACTACCCAGCAAAAATGAATGTCCTCTTCCAGGGAAAAAGATGGACTTTCAATGAACCAGGGGAATTTCAAATGTTCCTGTTGGAATGGCCAGAGCTGAACAGAAAGTTTGATCTTCAGACATAGGACTCAGATGAAGCATGGAGATTGGAGGAGAGGGGGGGAAATATGAGGGACTTAATGAAGCTGAACTACATGTATTCTTGAATAGAAAAATGATACTGATAATATTCATATGAACCTTCTCAGTTAATAGAGCAGGTAGAGAGAGATTTTATAGTTGAAGCACAGGAGAAAGCTGAATTCAAAGATAAAATATGGTGTAAAAATGGAGTCAATAGAAAAAAAGGGAAATGGAATGGGAGAAAGAAAAAGGAGGGGGGGGGAATAGTCCAAGATATTTCACATAAGATTTTTTTTATTACAATGAGCTTTTGCAATCATATGGAAGTGGGGAGGCAAGGGGGAATGAGGGAACCTTTGCTCTCATCAGAGATGGCTAGGAGAGGAAACAGCAAATATACTCAATGGGGTGTAGACATGTGGAGTAAGAAGGAGCGGGGAGCAGGGGGAAGGGGTGGGGATGTGAATAAAGGAGGAGAGGATGGACCATGGGGGTAGAGTGGCCAGATATAACACATTTTCTTTCTTACTTCTTGCAAGCGGCTGGGATTGGAAGGCCTGCCCAGGACCACAGGGCCAGGTGGATTCTGGGCCTAAGGGGTGGTATGGGGGCTCAAGGCTTCTTGGCCCCAGGACCAGGGATCTGTCTGCTGTGCCACTCAGCTACCCTACAGCAGATTCAGAGTGAAAGGAGAGAGAAAATAGAGTACATGGTAGTGGAGAAATAAGAAAAGAGGGAGTTGCGATCAGCAATGGCAAAGGTGGAAAAATAACGAAATAACTTTTGTGATGGACTTATCATAAAGAATGAGATCCACCCATGACAGAGTTGTTGGTGTTGGAACAAAGACTCAAGCACATTTTTTGTTATGATTATTTGGGGGAGGGTGCAGGGCAAGTGGGGCTGGATGGCCTTCCTGGGGCCACATAGCAGGGTGATCTTTGGGTGTCTGGGGCCGTATTTGGACCCAGGTGCTCCTGGCTCAAGGGCCAATGTTCTGTCTGCCACCCAGCCACCCCTACTATTATTACTATTTTATTTTATTTTGGGTCTTTTTTTTTCTTTCTTTTTTTTTGGCTTTTGCAGGGCAGTGGGGATCAGGTGGCTTGCATGTCAAATGGCTGGGTGATTGGTCGTTTTACGAGGCTTGATATGGACTTGGGTGCTCATGGCTCCAGGGCTAGTGCCTCATCCATTGTGCCACCTGGCCATACCTTCAATTATTACTATTATTTTTTTATTTTAATTTTTTTCTCTCCCCTTTACTTTTTTCTCCCAAGCAAGTCTATCTATATTCATGGGGGAGGAGGGGTATTTTGTTTACTTGTAAACAAGAATATTTTATTAATGTAAAAAAAAACATTTGTACAAAATTAGAATAAAAAATAAATTTAAATAAATGTACTCAGAGATAAAACGGTGAAAACAGTATCAATGATGGTGTGAAACAAATCTGAAACACCATGGATTAAAAACCTCTTAGCACTTTGTCTACATGTGATTCAATGTCTGTATGATTGCACTGTCATTGTGTTATCATCATCGTTGTTGTTTGCTTGACTGAATGATTTCATGGGACTAAATTTTGGAATGGGCATGTTCTGGGGGGGATTAATAAGAAAGAGGAGTAAATGATGTACCTTAACCAAATCAGAGACTAACAATAAAGAGTTGGGTGATTGTTCTTTCACGAAGAGGATCAAAATGACAACACCATATTAGAGTTAAGTTACAGTGTGTCCGGCTGTGGCTGATCAGACCAATAGGAACTCAGAATTTTCTAACAGTGGTCAAGCACAAATATGTCATTTAAACAACTGGGATGGAATATAAATTTATTCATCTCATGGTTTGTTGAGCTAATACAATTCTACGGCATTCATATAACACGCTGCATCTCTGATGAACTCCTGCAGTCTCTTAGGAAGAAGAAAGCCTGTAAGAATATGGATGAGAGGGCAAGATGAGGAATTGAAAAGGGGCAAAGAAAAAAAGGGTTAGGGTTAGGGTTAGGGTTAGGGTTAGGGTTAGGGTTAGGGTTAGTAGTGGTGGGTGGGGCAGTGTAGACAAATTGTTATTAGTGAAAAAGAGTAATATTCTGTAGAAGAAGACAATATTTTGTTTAGAAAATAAGGAATGCTAATTTGAGAAACGGAGGAAAATACAAACCTTACTTTCTTAATTTTAAATTTAATAAATAATGCAAAAAATAAATTAAAGCAAAAATAACAGATTGAATAAGAAAATAAAACCCCACATCCTCTTTCTTGAAAAAACAGAACTAGTAAGTATTAGGGACAGGACCTGAAAAGTCAGGTTTTCCTGGTCCTGATACTTTAAACACTGTACTGACTGGACTTGTGTAATGTGCCCTTTTCAGTCCAGCATCTCATTCACTTCATGAAATAAAATTCATTGATTTGAGTCCTGAACATGTTGTGATAAGCTAAATAATATTACGCGAACTTTTAATTGGTGCCATACAGCTGACAAATATGTGTGGTTATAGGTTGGAAATATTTTTGCTATTTGTATGTCTTTGGAGAATTGTAGAAATTTCACTGGAGAAAATGCCATTAGAGAAATTTAAGACTCAGAAAAGAAAAGCACCAAATATGTAACAAGATGAACTACAACACAAGTTCCTTTCATATCTTTACAATGTCAAGAGAAATCAAAGAACCCCAGTATATTCCTATGGTGAATTTATGAAAGGAAAAGAATGATGATTGCACAGAATGACCAGCTATGGCTTGATTGTAATCTACACTTTTGGAAGGAAAATTTTCATAAATGAGATCCCAGATGAAAGAGTATTGAGATGTAATTCTAAAACCGAGTCTTCAAGTTGGCCTATGACAACCTATAAAGAAGTCTCCATCAATAGTATTTAGAATTACAAGTCCACTGCAAGTGCTACAAATTCACTATGTGTTCAGATTTGTTTAGAAATAACTCTAAGCAGCAGGTGCTTAGCCTTTGCCAACTATTAAGGAGAGTCACTTATTTCCTCAGTTCTAAAGCTAGCATGGCAAAAGAACAGCATTTAGGTGAGATCAAATGACTGTGCTCGAGAACTATTTATGGAAACAAATAAAAGTCTTGAGAGATAAAGAGAGCTGTTGCTAAAGTTGGGAAGGGTTTGTCATAGACATCTGCCATAAATAAGGATAACAGAGCTGCTGGGAAATCCAGTTTGATCTTGAAATAATAAGTGTCTTTTTTGTTAGCATTGATCTTTAGGATTTGATAAAAGAGATACACTGCCTATGGCAAAATGAAGACATGCCTAATTTTTTTTTACTAAAATTCTCTCACCAAACCAAAGAAATTCTGGTTGGCATTGAAAAATGAAGGTGGATATATTAACTGTTATCATATTTAAATACATAGAAGCAATAGTAAAAGTCCTAATAGTCATGGGCACAGAGAAAGGTCAAACTAGTTGACATGAGTGCATCTTCAATGACAATTAATGGACTATGGAGAAGAAAAGAAAAAGTCAATATTGGAATGATGCCTTTCTTGGTACAAAACTACTCAAATAATCAAACAGTAATTGCCTATTATGTGTCAGCAATGCATCAGCCACTGTGTTAAGTGCTGAAGATAAAAAAAAAAAAAACAAAAATGAAAGTCCCTGCCATTCAGGAGCTTACATTATATCTGAGCAAGCAACATGCAGCATTTATAAATAATATACAAAGGTGATTTGGGGAGAGAGCAACTACCAGGTAGAGAGGTAAAATAAAGGCTGTTTAACTCTGTCATTCACATGCAATGTGTAAAGCACTCTATAGTAACATAAATCTTTTTTGCCCTTGCTATTAATTGGAAGGAAGGGAAAGATATCTTATGTTATAGGCCAATCATAGAGAAACTGAGGTGCACTGAACTGGGGCTAGCATAGTGCATTGGAGGCCTCTAGATTATAATAAGGATGGGGGAAGGATGGGATAATGAGATCATGAATATTTTAAGAGAGAAGAGGCTGAGGAACCATGGGATAGTAACTACCTGGAATCAGAAATTGAAGAGGGGAGCTACACATAAACATACATTTAGAACATGATCTAAATATTTCAAGACTTTATCTTCTAACTATTCCAATTTATAAAAGTATATATTCCCCAAAAGATTTCTTGATTAAATTTGTTTTTAAAATATACATAAATTATAAAGAGAACTATTTTGAGCTTGCCATAACTGCTTTCTATCAATAAGAAATGAAATTTTATCTATTTTCAATTAGTACTTTTGAAAAACCATCCCCCATACCTAGATCGAGCTACCTCCTCACACCTCTGCTTCTTAGAATCAATCCCTAGCTTTCTTCCAAGCTCAGCTTTAACACTACCTTTGTCCTACATGCTGCCTTTACTGATGCTCCCTAGCTGCTAGGGCTCATCACTGAAATTACATTGTATTTAGTGTCAATATATATTTACCTCTCATTAATAGGTAATTTGCCAGGAAACAGGTTTTATAAAAGAGGGGAAAACATCAGAAAACTAAACATTCAAAGAAGATGGAGAGACAAGGCATAGAAGAACTCTGGGTCTGAGTTTCCTTATCTATAAAATGAGGAGTTTGGAAGAGATGCTTAAGTTCCTTCCAACTCTAAATCTTTTATCTTGTGATCTCAGTAATACTTGAAATAAATTCTTGAACTGAATGTTTGAAATACTTGAAAAGAAGACAGCTATCATCTCTCTCTCCTTTAAGGTTCCCATAGGACTAAAGAGGGTCAGAGAGTAGAAACAATGTGACAAAGAAAAGTTTAAAGATACCTTTTTTCCTTATTTCAAAATTTTGTTTGAGCAGGCATTGAGTGAGGAAGTAAGATTTTTACCTTTCTCTCTTTTTTAAAAAAATATATATATTTGCTAATCCCCTTGAGGCAGAACAGATAAACTGCCTTGATTATTTAAAAATGTAATATATATACATATATATATATAAATACATATATGCATGTGTATGTTTTTATGTTTGAATATACACATACATATTTATTTAGAAACACACACACACACATATATATGTATATATATATATATATATATATATATATATATATATATATTCTGTTCTTCCTAATTGCCAATCAAAACCACATTCCCTATTTTGAAAATGTTTTTGTACCTTCTCTTTTATCTTTTATCTTCCCTACCAAACTGGACAGAAATCAAATACATTTCTGAAACTGCTTAATTTTTGCAATTTTTTGCAAATCATAGTGGCTTGCCACTCTTCTTGGACATTTATTATCTTCAGAGGTCACTTTTGAAATGTGACCATATTTTATAAGACCTAACTTTAAGGTGCCATATGGGTAAAACTGCAGACTTACAGAATCATAAATATAGTAACATGGGCATGGAATAAAAATGCTTAGTCCATTTTTAAAACTACATTTTCTTTCTTTTTTTGTGTAATTAACCGAACCTCTAAAAGAATGAACATCATAACAGAATGTTAAGTTAATAATACCTACACAGTTTCTTACTGAGGAAATTGATTAAATATATTTGAACAAATAGTAACACTGTTCACTGAAGCTTCTGTGTTGTCCAGAGAACCAGAAATTAATTCCTGTTGCTATAGTCACTGAAAAAAAATTCAAAAAAGTCAGCCCCAGTATTTGAACCTGAGCAATAGTATTAGAAGTCTCACAGTCATGAGTAATGGTATTCTTTGTCTCACAGTCTTGAAATTCCATAAGGATGTATAGCTTCTTTAGTCTTAGAGGTGTTAAAAATTGATAATAACATAGTTAGTTCTCTTTACCAGAGAATGAAAAGTCTTCAAAGAACACAAATAACACAATCATTTGGGTGTGCTTATATTTTATATTCATGAACAACTCAGTGTTTTATTCTCATAAATAATACTCAGTGTTCAACATGATGATGTCAACTCCCAAGATATGAAGTATTTGTTTTGATCTAAAGTTCTTTCGAGTCCTTTCTGCAAAAGCTCTTCATTAAATATCATTCACAAAAATTCATATATATTTTCACTTACTGACAGTGAGACCACTGGCCAGTCATTTAACCTCTCTGGTAACATTTTTTTTCCTGATCCACAAAACAAGAGAATCAGATGTGTGGCCATGAAGGTCCTTTTCAGCTCTTGTCTATGACCTCTGAAATGTTTTGCATTCTTTACTCTCAACTGGAACAGAGGAAGATATTCCATACTTCAACTACAATCCAGAGTCTTGAGAGGACCACATAGAATTGGAAAGCTCAATGACAAACAAATTGTACATCTTTTCATCTTCCCAAATAACAGATCCAATGTGAGAAAATTATTACTTTTCATTTTTATGTTTTCATTACTTGAATTGCTGTGAAAGCCAACTTTTACAAAACAGAACATGGACAACTAGATAACCATATAAATACAATGATTTGACCAGAGGTGTTACACAATGTAGAATAGAAAAATGGATAGAATTAAAAAGACCTCTGTTCTTGATGAAATACCTTTGTCTCTTTGGGTCTATGTCCCTTCATCTGTAAAATTAGAGAGTTGAACTTGAAGATCTCAAAGACTTCTTCTAGCTCTGAATTTGTGTTTTTGGTGGCATCTCACTAATTATATTTATTTTATCCTCTTCATAGATGGAACAAAAGAACCAGGTATCTACTCAAAGTCTAGTGGTATCGTACCAGAATCAGCATGAGATAGCTAAATTGTTCATTGTACCTACTTCCATTAATTGAATTTATAGTGGTTGGCATTTTTCTCTTTATTGTTAGGATCCTTTCTAGAAAAGCAAAATCCCTTCAGCAATCTTAAACGTTGTAGCCCTAAGGCTGCCAAATTATCATTATTCAGACACTGAATTTGCTGCTAGATATAGATAGATAGATAGATAGATAGATAGATATACACACAATATTTCCTTTGGAAACTCTACAGTAGATTAGTGTCATTGTGTATGACTAGAGAAATTCTCTTTTACAGAATCATGTTTTTGCATACTTGAGGTTATAGATTTCTTGAAATTTATGGCTTTGGAAACCAGATTAAAGATTTCATAATCTGCTTCCTATTTTAAAAACATCTCAGCTGTGATTCTATATTCTCATACGTTTAGTGTGAAAGGAAGGATTTGTTGGATTACTATTCTTATTGTACCATTGGCATATTAATTCATTTTATTTTATTAACTAAATACATGTAAACAACACAAAGGATCTCTGAAATGGCAATCGGCTTGGATGCCTGAATGATTGTGAAATGCCTCATTTTGCAAGATTGTTGCTAGGAAGCTGCTACTGCTCTCTCACTATAAAGTGGCACTGTGATACAGCTAGTCAGATGAGCAATCCTAAAAGAGTATGACTAGGGGATCCTGAAATCGTGGACCTATGCTGTTGTGTTTTCCTTCATAACCTAATTTCCCATAATTCTTATCAAATGTTAATGTGTTTTCTTTTCCCTTCTTGTCATAATCTGTTTTTTTTTATTTCCTAATCTGTTTTGTACAGCATCTGTGCTTTGTTAAGACATTGTCACACATAATCATACGGCTGACTAGATTTCAGCAGGGAATAAATCATCCCACGTTTTTCCCTAGGTTGGAATTTCCTGAGGTTATCTAACCAAGTGATATTGCTGCTTTATCCTGATATCATTATTCCCATAGTCATAGAAGGATCAGTCATTGGTACCCCAAAGAACAATGGAAGAATGCATGATGGGGAAAAGACAGATGCACATGTTACCCACAATGCCTTTTAGTAGAGCACTGACATATAAACAGATTGCCAAGAATCTTTATGATGGGGAAAATGAGGTTGGTCATCATAGAATTAGAAAGAGGATTAGCACATAAATAGTTTCAGTGTTGCACTGGTAACCAAAAACTATGAAAAACCTAAATTAAGGTTACTAGTACACTGAATACATCTTTTATGGAGTTTTTTACAAAATGATATGGAAAAAGCTATGTATCACATAAGAAGAAAGTGTAGATGGGGTGAAATCCTCATTAAGCAGTGAGGTTAATACTATTTTTTCTTTTAATTTTTTATTTTATATTGCATGAGCTAAAAAAGCAGGAACTGGAACTTAATCTTATATCTTCTCCTACTCTGTTACTTTGAACTTTGAATCAATTAGAATTAAAAAATGGATTCATAGAATATAGAATTAATTTCAAACTTTAATTCAATGTACATATTTTAAGTACCTATTTTGTGAAATGTGGTAATATAATTTTTAATGTACTGATAGGCACTTTAGGAGTCAATTCAAATAATCTTTTCTTCCTTTATGTGGAAGATTCTAGTATTTATGTTCAAATTTATCTAAATTATAATCTCTGTGATGTCCCAATTTATTCTGTTATAGTATCTAACATATAGTAGACAATTCATCAATATTTGTTGATTGATGTGATGGTGATTCAATTGATAAATTATCTGCTATTTAATCAGGAATAGACACAGGGGAAAATGTTCCAATTATGTTAATCATTTGTATCACTCTGGCCTCCTCTGAAAAGATTCACTCACAATGTAATACCTTAGTTAGGCAAGTCTCTCCTTTGGCTCTCTCTTTTTCCTTTTTCTGATAACAAAATTACCTATGCTATGAAACTTCCCTGAAAGAATTAGCATATATTTGCCAGGCCATTTTGGCAGACTGGGAGGGGGAAAAGTATTTTAGACCAGATGGATCTTTTACCATCTTCAATTTTTACTGTCAGTGACTTAACTGTTCTTAGAACTAATTCTAGTGACTGTAAAAAATAATGGAAAGAATGGACCTGGAAAAATAATCTTCATATGATATAATACTCTTTTCAGACAGAGTCTTGACTCAGCTAAAACATCAATGAAACAAGGGTCATATCTTTTTCATAATATGTCAATGATTAATAAATGAAATCAGCAAATTACCATTATATTTTTCATTGTATGTAAGCTTTTTAAGAGCATGAACTATGTGTTTTGGGCTTTATATTTCCATTTCCTGGGCCATGATTTATTCATATTTGTTGAGATAAAGTGAACTGAATCAAGAAATTCTAAAAAGAAATAGATCCTATTTTTTTCTCTTCTCATACTTTTAATGTACATATCTTGCAAATAAAAAGAGGGGAGAGGTGAGATCAGGGGAAAAAAAATCTAGTCTCACATTAACAATATTAGTTGCACCTTTCCAATACTGTCCAAGGCCTTAACCTTAGGTACTATTTCAGAATTTTTTCTTCACTAAAATAAACTAGAAAAATGATGTAAAAGGTCTCCAGTTCTTTCAGAAATAGAACTGTTTTTTTAAAATTCAGAAGTCAGAGAAAATTAAAAGCATTTTTATTAGAATAGCCCCTATCCCTATGGTGGAAATAAATTTCTCATTTTATTGCATCCATTAAGAAAAAGGTAGGAGTCTCAGCTTTCACACTAAATAACTATGTCACCCTGAACATGACAGTTAACCTCTTCAGACTTTAGTTCTCTCCATCTAATGAAGAGCTATGATTAGATAATACAAGCCTTCAACACTGTGATAATTTACTTTAAAATGATGACTGAATCTATACTTTAAGTTGAGCTACTTTAGAGGTGAGGAATAGGAAATTAAGGATACAGTCCTTTTGACAACTTTAATTTCCCTCATTTATTCCTAGAGAATTATAAACTTTTTGTAAAACATCACTTTCACCCTGCTCTTTTATTCTTCCTGCTACCTTTTTCCTCATTCAATAGAGTTGATATTTGGCCTAAATGCACCTAAATTGAGGAAATAGGATATTTCTTCTTAAACTTCTGCCTACCTTCCAAAGTCAAGTCTGAATGAGGAGGAAATGTTTCACATGGTAAGAAAGTATGCCTCTTCCTGCCTATGATTTCTATTTCAGTTTCTGAAAAACTGAAAACAAAAACCAAATCCTATAGATATGTTTTCAGAGGTGAGTTTGACTATTTCTATTTCTATTCAATAATAGTCTGTCAGTTAGACCTGTGTGCAGCACCATCTTGTGGCAAAAGGGAGAAACTGCTTCTGGTAAATTTGAAACATCTGAGTATTAAAAGCAGATGTTTCTGCATAGTTCAAACTTGTCTGGGTTTTTTCTAAAATATATGTTAAAATAATAAAAGGTGAATCACATTTAATATTATCTACAAAAAAAGTCAAGGTTTTTTTGATATTTGTAACTGTCCTTTTCCCAAACAATATCCTAAAGCACCATTTTATGACACCACCATTTTCAGAATATTCCATTCTAATTATCTTTGGGAATCAGTTCCTTTTCCTTCTTTAGACATATATTAATTTAGGACAAAGGTGAAATTATCTTTTCAATGTGCAGTTATTCAAAATTTAACAAAAATGGGTCTAAGGATCTATTTTACAGGATTATTTCAGGCAAACAGTGGCACCTGCCTACCAAAATAGCCTTCTCTATCAGTAGGCTAACATCACAATTTAATTAGGAACATGATTTTAAAACAGATTCTGCAGATTTTTTGTACTTATGCCCAGATGGTTATTCACATTGAAAGGGGGAGGGGGAGGGGAGGGTAAAGGCTTGTCTTACATGCAGATTTGTGACCAGATGGCTTCAAATCAATTGTTATTGTTGGACTCTCTTCTCATCAGGAAAACACTTTCACATTGGATAGAAACCTGCTGAACTCTGTAAATAGGCAATACTTTCTTTTAAAAATGGCATATAGGAGGTGGCTAGGTGGCACAGTGGATAGAGCACCGGCCCTGGAGTCAGGCGTACCTGAATTCAAATTCGGCCTCAGACACTTAATAATGACCTAGCTGTGTGGCCTTGGGCAAGCCACTTGACCCCACTGCCTTGCCAAAAAATGGCATATAGCTTTCTCTTGAATAGTAAAACATGGATTTGCTATGTAAAATAGCAGCAGTTGAGGTTAGGCTATTTAACTCACAAGAGATTTGTTTTGGCAGTAAAGAAACTAGGTAGCTTTGGTTTCTGATCAATGGTTACTACCACTGAGCTACAAAAAGAGCTGAAGGAGGAATAGAATATACTTCAATATGTTCCAAATGTAGATTGTTGTTGCAATGTGGCAAATTCTTTTCTCCTCTGGTGAGTTAAATTCTGTAGTTTACTGAATAGGAAAGTGTATTCCTTAATCTTCAAATATAACTGTATAGTATCATTATGATCAAAAAAATAAAGGAAGTTCCCCTTAAAACACTCAAAAAGGAAATGTGCAAGCATTAATCAACTCATTGAGGGGAAGGGAAAAATCATCTATATGTTATTGTTCAGTAGCTTCAGTTGTAGCTCACCCTTCATGAGCCCATTAGGAATTTTTCTGGTAGAGACAGGAGTGGTTTAATATTACCTTCTCCAATTCATTTTACAGATAAGGAAACTGAGGCAAGCACTTAAGTGACTTGCTCAGGGTGACAGAGTTATTAATTGTCTGAGAACATATTTGAACTCAGGAAGATGACTCTTTCTGACACCAGGGCTACATCCACTTTGCCACTAACTGTACCATCACTTATGTAGCATTAACTATATGATCCAGACACAGTATTAAGTACTTTTTACAAATATCATATTTTATCCTCATAATGATGTAATAGTTATTATTATTCCCTTTTTATTTTTTAGGATTTTTTTGCAAGGCAATGGGGTCAAGTGGCTTGCCCAAGGCCAGCAGCTAAGTAATTATTAAGTATCTGAGGTCGAATTTGAACTCAGGTACTCCTGACTCCAGGGCCGGTGCTCTATCCACTGTGCCACCTAACTGCTCCAATCATGCGCTTTTTACAGCTAAGTAACCTGAGGTAAATGGAGATTAAATAACTTGTCCAGGGTCACATAGCTAGAAAGTATCTGAGGACAAATTTGAACTCAGTTCTTCCTCACTACAGGTTGTGCTCTAATTCATCATGCTACCACCTGTCTCATATGCCTCACTGATTTCAAGAAAAGGTAAAGGAGAAAAATGCAAACCTCTAAGTTCAATGTTCTCTAATTAGTTTGGGTGAGATAAACATAGTAGTGATATAAGTATGTGACACTTCCACTTAATTGTTCCCTAGCTCTATCTGCAGAATGTTCATTCACATCACTGGAATTTTCCAACCCAAAATAAATGTAGGCTATTCATGCTATAGCAATTCAACAAAAGGGCCCATTTTTCTAAAGAACTGCTTACTTATGAAGTCTTTTTGATAGCTCAGACATCTGGACAGCCGTATTTAATTTGTACTTAGACAAACTATATTTGCATTCAAATTCAGTTAAAAAACTTAAAGTATAAAATATTTCAAATGCATACTAAGTAACATCTTAAGAAATACTTTTATACATTACCTATTCAATTAATTTAACCATGAAAAAAGTAGTGTACTAATCAGATGCTCAGATAATGAAACCAATCTGGCACAGGTCAATAAAATAGTTAAGACCCAACATTAGTGGGTTACTTGGGCCTCATTTTTGGTCTTACAGCCAAAAAGATAACATTGAGCTAATTGCCATAGTGGATAGAGTGATGGAGTTGAAATGGGAAAGACCAGAATTTAGATCCCAACTTTCACCATTTAATATCTTATGACTCTTGGTAAGTCACTAAGCTCTTGTCTACCTCAGTTTTCTTCCCAGGGTTGTTGTTATAAAAAGAGAAAATATATTCAAATTGTCATAGAGGTGCTTGAAACACTCCATCCTGAAAGGAGAACACTCTTGATTGTATTAATAGGTCAGGAACAGAAAGAGCTTTAAGAATAAAGCTAATCTTACTTGAACACACAGACCAGGATAGGTATGATATAATTCAGAGGGAAAGAAGTTGTTCTTTCTATGCCTCAATTTTCCCTGCCTCACCCATCCATACTAAAATTCTACTAAAGTTCATTTATGTTAACAAGATCTCCTTTGAAAATGGAAAGATCTAGGAGGAGAAAATGAAGAAGAGAAGAAACAAGGAAAAGAGAAGAAAGTATGTGGGTAAGGCTAAAAGGAAAAAGAGAAAAAGTAAATATTTTTTCTGGGAATTTATAGCCTGCAGACTGCTTGACTGGATGAAGAAATTGGCTAAAATAGTTCTAATGTGAGTAGCAAGACTGGCTCAGTGACAACATATAGATGTATAATCTATCTTGATACTTATTTTCTCCCCTTCCTCTAAACTGATGTGTGATAGCAGCCTGATGTCCTTCTTACCTTAAGAACTTTTGAAGACACAGCCTCAAACTAAGGGAAGTCTATAGATTACCATCAGTCTTAAATAATTAGAATAAGGATATAAGTAGGGAAACGAATGAGGTAAATTATTGTTTCTTCAATAAGTGAAGAGTGTTCAAGTGGAAAGCATACATCTCTTTTATTGTAACCAAAGAGGGTAGCAGTTTTTTTTTTGACATTCTACCTGTAATCTGCTCAGGAAACTTTCAAGCTCCTATCTCATAAAAGACAAGAATATTAGGGGCAAGATCCAAGGACAAATCTTCAAGAATAGGTCTTGATATATGACTCTTCAAAAGTGACGTTATGAGTTTAATCCTGATTGATTTATAGTAAAGCAAAATCTTTAGTCTGGCACTCATCATAAACTCATTTAATTACAGATACAGAACTTCAAGATTCATTGAAGACTCAGTCAATGCTCTCATTGATGGATGAAGAAAAGGAATCTCAAAGAACTAAAGCAACTTAACAAAGATGACAAAGGAAACAATGTGATAAAAAACATGATTAGATCTGTGAATTTGACTGTAAAGTTCTCAACAAAGCAGGAATAAGAACTCTTTTTTTTATACAGAGGAAGAAACAGTCTCAGAGAGATTAAGTCCATTGCTATGTGTGTCAAAGGAAGGCTATAAATCCAGGTCATCTTCATTCCAAGACTAACATTGTATGCATCACACAACTCAACAGTGTGGAGAGTACTCAAAATTATGTTATATTAGTTGAAGGAAATGAAAAAAATAGTAAGAAGAAAAGAAAAGTGGTAAGATAGTAGTTTTCAAATATCAAAAAGGTTATGTGAAAAAAGAGATTAAACAGGTTCTGCTGAACAGCATAAGCTAAAACTAAGAGGTTTAAAAATTAAAAGAAAGTAAATTTCATTTAAATATAAGAAATTATAATTGTCACTGTCAAATCATGGAACAGTAAATCTAAATAAATCTTGAATGTTTCATCAGTGAGTGTTTTTAAACCAAGGTTTTACCAATTGTATTTGATTCTATAATGAATTGTTCTATGCAGACATAAAGTCAGTAGCTGGAGTCAATAAGATTCTATACTTTAAGAGTGTAGCAAAATGTACAAAGTGAGGGTAATGTGCATAAGCAAAGTAGATGGAAAGATAGAGGGGGTAAAAAATGAATGATCAGTTCAATATTATTATTAATGGACCACTATGTTGCTGCCAGTTAGGTGTGGTTCCATATGAACAGTGAATCCCTACTCCCATGAAAGTTAAGCTTTTTTTTTGTTGTTTTCATTTTTGTCTTTTCTCTGTAAAAGGCACTTAAAATAACCTTGAAACTTGATTGGTTTTGGGGCTTCAAGACTTGCTCTACTGACATTACTTCCTCTTTGCCTGAGTGCTAAGGAGTTCCTGTGAGTTTGACTGGCTCAAAGTGGCATTCAACTATGATGCACTTTGTTTATTGAATGAATTTGGAATATTCTTAAGTCATTTCCTCATTGCATATCTTCCTCCTGTTATAGCTAAATAACTGTGCTTTTGTTAATTGTTGAATGACTATGCCAAGCAAACTACCAAGGGACTAGCCCAGATCACATAGTAAGGAAAGGAGAGTATAAAATTCTGAAATGTAAGGTATTTATTGTATAACAACACTCTCTGGATTATAAAAAATGTACATTCAAATTAAAAAAAATCTAGATTAATATTAAAACTTTGTGCAAAGTTTAGAAGGGAAAAAGAGAAGATTAATGAATAGTCAAATAGATTTCAACACAAAGCAGTCTTCATATTTGAGTATAACTTGTCTTTCAAGGTTTATAGAATAATTTTTAATGGATACCATTTTGTATCTTCTTGTTCTAAGATTCCATGAAAATTCCATATTTTAAAAGATATTTTAAAATAAAATTAATAATTAGTGTTCTTTGAGCTTTTTCTCAAGCATATTTGTCCATCATATTTTTAATTTTTTCCTGAATGTGTTTTTTCTGTATATTTCTTTCATCTTTTTTTTAGTGCTGCTGTGTTTGGGCTGTGACAAATTCCTTTACATTATAATTAGGGGGAAAAATTGAGATTTCCTGCATGTACACAGGCTGTGCAGTTATGGTAATGATATCCAAATTTAGATTGCTTGTGGATGTTCAATACATGACTGCCTATTTCTCTTTTGTTAAGTCACACTTAGTGCATACATGCATTTAGATTGCAATTCATGTTCACTTAACCAGCAAGTTTTAATGAATTCCTTGATTTGTACACCTACAACAGAGTCTCAGAAATTGTTTCAGTGTTCTATATTATTTTTGTAATTGGTCCAGTCTCCTGGACCTGGAAGCCTTGAGGGTGGAACAAAAGCATGTCACTTGTAGGATTTGGGAGAACATGATAGTGGAAATGGGGGTTTGGAATAGATGACTTTTAAGGTTACTCTTTTATTACAATTAACATCCTACTTTTCCCAAAGATATACATCTTCTTTAACCACTTATTAATTTCTTCTCTGAGTATCTTCCTGAAGGTGTCAAAGTAAGTAATGAGGGTAAGGAGTTATGTATCTGGAAACCAAATAGTTTTAATATTTTGTTTTCAATGATTGATAAAAACAATTAAGAATAAAAATTTGTTAAAATTTTGAGTTTCAATTTCTCTCCCTCCCACCTTCCTCTCTACCCTCATTGAGAAGACAAGTCATTTAACATGGGTTAACATGTTCAGTCAGGCAAAGCATATTTCCATAGTAATTATGCTATGAAAGAATACCAAGAAAAATAAAGAAAATGTTTAAAAGTATGTGTCTAGATAAACTAAAAATTAATTAGGAACTAAATAACTTAATTTTAATTAATGAGTGGATCAAGCAACAAATCACAGAAATCATCCATAATTACCCAAGAAAATATTGTCAATGAGACATCATACCAAAATTTATGGGATGCAGCCAACATAGCTTTAAGGGAATTTTATATCCCTAAATACCTATATGAATAAAATAAAGAAAAAGAAGATCAATGAATTGGGTATGCAACTAAAAAAACCTAGAAAAAATAGAAGATCCCCAATTAAATACAAAATTAGAAATTTTGAAAATCAAGGGAGAGATTAATAAAATTGAAAGCAAGAAAGCAATTGACCTAATAAATAAAACTAAGAATTGGTTATATGAAAAAGTAATAAAATAGATAAATTTTTGGTTAATCTAATTTTAAAAAAGAAAGAAGATAACCAAATTACCAGTATCAAAAATGAATAGGGTGAACTAACAATCAATGAGGAGGAAATTAGAGAGATAATCTGGAGCTATTTTGCCAAACTGTATTTCAATAAATTTGATAACCTGAGTGAAATGGCTGAATATTTACAAAAAATACAAACTGCCCTGATAAACAGAAGAAATAAAATACTTAAATAACTGCATTTCAGAAAAAGAAATTTAAGTAATCGGCAAGAAAAACTCTCCAGATCAAGATGGATTTACAAGCGAATTTTACCAAACATTGAAGGAACAATTAATTTATATTCTAGGGGTGGCTAGGTGGCGCATTGAATAGAGCACCAGCCTTGGAGTGAGGAGTACCTGGGTTCAAATCCGAACTCAGACACTTAATAATTACCTAGCCATGTGACCTTGGGCAAGCCACTTAACCCCATTGCCTTGAAAAATATAAAAAAATAATATTCTGCATAAATTATTTTTAAAAGTAAGAGTTCTGCCAAATTCCTTTTATGACAGTATTATGGTACTGATACCTAAGCCAGGAAGAACCAAAACAGGCAAAGAATATTATAGACCAATCTCGCTAATGAACTCTGAGGTAAAAATCTTAAATAAACTTATAGCAGAGATAATACAGAAAGTTATTACTAGGGTAACACACCATGATCAGAAAGGATTTATACTAGGTAAACATGGATGTTTCAACATTGGGAAACACTCAACAAAATTGAAAATATCAATAACAAAACCAACAGAAATCATATGATTGTCTCAATAAATGCTGAAAAAGTGTTTGATAAAATACAACATACATTCCTATAAGAACACTAGAAAGAGAGGAATAAATGGATTTTTCCTTAAAATGATCTAAACCACCAACAAATATGTAATGGGGATAAACTTGGAGCATGTACAAGAAGATCAGTGGTGAAAGAAGGATACCCATTTACACTATTTATATTCAATATATAGTATTAGAAAGGCTACCTTTAGTAATATGAGAAGAAAAAGAAATTTAAGGAATCAGAATCAGAAGGAATCAGAAAGCAAAGCTTTCACTCTTTGCAGATGATATGATGATATACTTAGAGAATTTGAGAAAATCATTTAAAAATTATCTGAAAAATTTAAACATTTAACAATGAAACAAGATATAAAATAAACCCATGTAAAACAATAGCATTTCTATAAATAAACAAAAAAGTCCAAGAGCAAGAAATAGAAAAAAAAAAAATTCCATTTAAGGTATCTGCAAACAATGTTAAATATTTGGGAATCTCCCTCCCAAGACAAACTGAGAAACTGTAGGAAAACTTACAAATTATATCTCACACCAATAAAGTTAGATCTAAATAATTGGAAATATGCAAATTGTTCATGGTTAGGTCTGGCTAATATAATAAAAATGGCAATTCTACCCAAATTAAATTACTTTATCAGGACCATACCAAGTAACTATTTTACTGAGCTAGAAAAACCACTAACAAAATTCATTTGGAGCATAAAAGTTCAAGAATATCAAGGAAACTGATGACAAAAAAATGTAAAGAAAAGTAGCCTAGCTCTACCTGATCTAAAACACTATAATAAAGCAGCAGTCATCAAAACTGGCTGTCACTGGTTAAGAAATAGAGTAATGGATGAGTGGATTAGGATAGATTCAAAAGAAACAGTAGTAAATGACTACAATCTTCTGCTGTTTGACAAACCAAAGACTCTCTGATATAAATACAGTATTTGACAAAAATTGTTCAGAAAATTAGAAAATAGGGGCAGTTAGGTGGCACAGTGGATAGAGGGAGTCAGGAGTACCTGAGTTCAAATCTGACCTCAGACACTTAATAATTACCTAGCTGTGTGGCCTTGGGCAAGCCACTTAACCCCATTTACCTTGCAAAAAAACCTAAAAAAAAAATTAGAAAATAGTATGGTAAAAACTAGGTATAGACCACATCTCACCACCTATACCAAAATAAAGTCAAAATGGGTACAGGATTTAGACATAAAGTGTGACATTATAGAACATTAATAGACCAAGAATTATCTATCTGTCACATCTATGGAAGGGGAAGAAATTTATTACCAAGAAAGTGTATATCATAAATGGAAAAATGGATGATTTTGACTATATTAAATTTAAAAAGTTTTGCGCTAACCAATGCTACCAAAATTAGAAGGAAAGCAGAAATCTGGGAAGCAATCTTCAAAACCAGGAGTTCTGATAAAGATCTCATTTCTAAAATATATGGAGAATTTCATCAAATTTGTAAAATTCCAAGTTATTCCCCAATTTATAAATGACATGAACAGACATTTTTCAAATTAATAAATTAAATCTTTATACAATCATATGAAAAAATGTTCCAAATCATTATTGATTAGAGAAATGCAAATTAAAACAACTCTGAGGTATCACCTCACACCTATGACATTGACTAAGAAGACAAAAAGGGAAAACAATCAATGTTGGAGAGGCTGTGGGAAGATTGGGACATTAATGCATTACTGATGGCATTGTGAACTGATCCAACTGGAGAGCAATTTGAAACTGTGCCCACAGAGCATAAAAGTAGTTATAACCTTTGACTCAATAATTCCAATACTAGGCCTATATTTCTAGAAGAAATCATAAAAACTGAGAAATGTTCCACATTACCAAAATATTCATATCAGCTCTTTTTGAAGTGGCAAAAAATTGGAAATTGAGGAGATATCCATCAATTGGGGAATGGTTCAAGAGATTATGTATATGAATGTTATGGAATATTATTGCTTTATAAGAAACCATAACTGATTGAACTCTCAAGAAGTTTAGGATGAATTATTGGAACTGGTGCTTAGTGAAGGTAACAGAACCAAAAAAAAATTGTACACATTAACAATATTTTGAGTTGGTCAGCCTTGATAGATGTAGCTCCTCTCAGCAGTTCAGAGATCTAGGACAATCCTAGAAGACTGACTATGGATAATACTATTCCCATCCAGTGGAAGAAAAACAAAACAAAACAAAACAGAACAAAAACAACCCTTAAGAATATGGATATTTAATATTTAATAATTTAGTATTTAATCATTTCTGTCATGTATTTCTTATCTCCTATTTCCTGTGTCTTAATCCTAATTCCTCATACTAAAAATGACTGATCTGTAAACATGTTCAGCATAAATGTGCATGTACAATATTCACCTAACAGTTCATCATTGAGGGGAGGGGATTGGGAAAGAATGGTGGAAGGAAATTATGTAATTTAAAATATGTATGTGTATGTGGATGAACATTGAAAAGTTTTCACAACATTTAAAAAGGTATGTCTCTACGTATACCAACTCCCTTTTATAGTGGCAATGAACAGGAAATTATGGGGATTCCCATCAATTGTGGATTAACTGAAGAAGTTGTAGTATATGTAATTTTACTGTGCTATAAGGAAAAAATAAGCTCAATAATTTTAGAAAAAACTTTCATGAACTAATGAAGTGAAATGAGCAGAACTAAGACAACATTGAATATAGTAAAAGCAATATTAAGTAACTTTGAGTGAATAAATCATTTTGACTATTTGAAATACCCCAAGTAACTTCAATGGACATATGAAGGAAAATGATATCTGCGTCCAGAAAAAAATACATATAAATGTGAATACAGTGATTTTACAAAGATTTGTATGGTTTTTTTTTTTTTTTTGTCCTTCATTCTTTTTTGGTTGGGGGGGTAAAACAATGAGATTAATTGACTTGTTAAAGGTCACATGGCTAGCAAATATCAAGGGTCTGAGGACAGATTTGAACTCAGGGTCTCCTGACTTCATAGTTGGTGCTCTATCAACTTCTCCACCTAGTTGCCCTGTGCTGTTTTCTTTGCATTTGGGAAATGAGACCTCTATCAGAGATGCTTGCTGTAAAAATTTTTTGGAGTTTTAATTACTGTACATTTCCTTCTATTTTATTTTTCTCCATTTATTCTATTTCATCCTTCCTTCTATGACATCATTATCAAAAGTGTTTTGTTGGGGGCAGCTAAATGGTGCAGTGGAAAGAACACCAACCCTGGAATCAGGAGGACCTGAATTCAAATCCAACCTCAGACATTTAATAATTGCCTAGCTGTATGATTTTGGGCAAGTCACTTAACCCCAGTGCCTTGACAAAAAAAATAAATGTTTTGTTTTTGACAATCCCCTACTCCAATCTGTTCTCCCTTCTGTTAACCCCTCCTCTTTTCTTTATAGCTTCCCCTCCTAGTTTCCTGGAGGATTAGATTGATTTCCATATCCAACTGAATGTGTATGTTTTTCCCTTTCTGAGTCTACTTGATGAGAGCAAAGTTCAAGTGTTTCCACCTGTTTCCTCCATCTTCCCCTTCACTATAAAAATTCTTTTGTGTCCCTTTTATATGAATTTATCCCATTCTTGTTCATCCTTCCTCCTTTTCATGCATTCCTCTTTATCACCCATAATTTTATTTTTAAAGATATTCCAATTATATTTGACTTATACTCATGAGCTACATCTATGTATATTCTTTCTAACTGCTCTAAGAATGATTAGATACTTAAGAATTACAGGTTTCATCTTCTTATGTAGGAAGATAAACAGTTTAAATGTTGTTGAATTCCTTATAATTTCTCTTTCATGTTTACCTTCTTATGCCTGAGTTCATATTTGACAGTCATATTTTCTGTTCATTTCTATTCCTTTATCAGAATGCAAGAAAAGTCTTCCGTTTTATTTGAATGACCATTTTTCCATTAAAGTTTATACCCATGGGGCACCAAAGTGGCACAGTGGATAAATCTCCATCCCTGGAATCAGGAGGACCTGAGTTCAAATCCGGCCTCAGACACTTTATAATTACTTAGCTGAGTGACTTTGGGCAAGTCACTTTAACCCCATTGCCTTGCAAAAAAACAAAAACAAAAACAAAGGTTTATACCCAGTTTTGGTGGGTAGGCAACTCTAGGTTATAATCTTAATTCCTTTGCCCTCCAAATATCACATTACAAACCCTCAGATTCTCTAATGGAGAAGTTACTAAATTTTATATGTCTGACTGAGGATCCATGATATTTGAATTATTTCTTTTTGACTGCTTATAATATTTTCCACTTGACCAGAGAGCTTTGGCATTTGGCTATACTATTACTGTAAATATTTTGGCATAGCTTTCAGGAGGTGATCAGTAGATTCTTTCAATTTATTTTTTACCCTTCCATTCCAAGACAGTTTTCCTTGATAATTTCTTGAGAGATGATAACTAGACTCTTTTCTTGATCATGGCATTCACATAGCTCAATAATTCTTCAATCATCTTTCCTGGATATTTTTTCCAGTTGTTTTCCCAAAGACATATTTCACCTTTTCTATTGTTTTTTTTAATTCTTTTGATTTTGTTTTATTGTTTCATCTTTTTTAATTATATATTTCCAATTACGCTATGAAAATTTTTTTCATTTTCATTTTTCATTTTCATTTCATTTTCATTCACTTGCATATTTATATTTCACATTTTTCTACCACCCTCTGTTTCTACTTCATTCCTCTCACTGATGAACAGTCTGATAAAAAGTTGTACATATACATTTGTATTTAACATGTTTACCAATTTGTCATTTTGAATATGAGGAATTAGGACTAAAGAAAAAGACAGTAGAAACTATGAGATAGGAAGGAAAAATATAAGAGCCTTTGTTAAAAAGTGAATATGGTATCCATTCAGTCTATGGGTTTTTGTTTCTTCTTTTTTTTTTTTTTTTTTTTTTTGCTTTTCTTCTGGATGTGAATGGCATAGACCATAATAGGTTGTCCTAGACCACTGAATTGCTAAGAGGAGTTGCATACATCATTGTGATCAACTTGCAGTGTTGTTCTTAATGTGTACTATGATGTCTTGGTTTGACTCACTTTGCTCAGCAACAATCTGTAACTCTTTCAATGCTTCTCTTAAGTCTTGTCATTTGGTTTTATAAAAAATAGTCCTTTATATCATTCATATAACATAACTTGTTCATCCATACCCTGACTGATGAGCATCCCCTCAATTACCAATTCATTGCCACTGCAAAATGAGCTGCTATAAATATTTTTGAACATGTAGGATTTTTCACATTCTTTATGACTTCTTTTGAATATAGACAATATTCATATACTTGGATCAATGGGTAGGATCAGTTTTATTTCTCTTTGGGTCTAGTTCCATTTTGATCTCTAGAATGGTGGAATTTGTTCACAACTCCACCAATACTGCATCAATATCCCAATCTTTCCACACCCTCTCCAACATTGATCATTTTCCCATTAATCATCTCAATCAATATGGTAGGTGTGAGATGGTATCTCATAGTTTTTGTAATTTGCAATTCTTTCACCAGTAATGGTTTGGAGCATTTTTTCCCTATGATTTTATATACTTTAAATTCTTTTTTTTTTTTTTTTAGGTTTTTGCAAGGTAAATGGGGTTAAGTGGCTTGCCCAAGGCCACACAGCTAGGTAATTATTAAGTATCTGAGGCCGGATTTGAACTCAGATAATCCTGACTCCAGGGCTGGTGCTCTATCCACTGCACCACCTAGCTGCCCCTATACTTTAAATTCTTAACTTAAAAACTATCTGTTCAGATCCTTTGAACATTTTTCAATTGGGGAATGACTTATAATTTTATAAGTTTGATTCAATTCTCTATATATTTTATATATATATATGAGACTTTTAACAGAATCCCTAGCTGAGAAAATTGTTTCCCAGCTTTCTGTTTTCCTTCCAATCTTGGCTACATTGGTTTTATTAGTACAAAATTTTTAATTTAATATACCATCCATTTTGTAATTTATAATGTACTCTTGTTTGATCATGAATTTCTCCCCTTTCCATAGATCTATCAGAGTATTTCTTGATCTGTTAACTGATCTATGGTATCACCTTTTATGTTTAAATCATGTATCCATTTGGTCTTAATTTTGATATACGGAGTGAGAAATGTGGGTCTATGACAAACTTTTAGCATAATATTTTCCAGTTCTCACAGCCATTTTGTCAAATAAGGAATTCTATTTCTCCTTTCTATGGAAAAATTGGGACATTGATGCAGTATTGGTGGAGTTGTGAACAAATTTTACCATTCTAGAGCTTAAAATGGAACTAGACCCAAACAGAAATAAAACACCGGTCCATCACTATTTCACAACCAATACCAGGAAGTTTTGATGATTGTCACTTTATAGTAATTTTAGATCTGGTACAGATAGGTCACCTTACTTTGCATTTTTTTTCAGTTCCCTTGATTTTCTTGATCCTTTGTTACTTTAGAAGAATTTTTAAACTATATTTTCTAGCTCTGTAAAAATTTTTTTGAGAATTTGATTGGCATGGCCCTGAATAAGTAGTGATATTTTTCGAATTGTATAGATCTGACTTTATTTGTGTGAAAAGTATTTTGTAATTGTATTCATACAGTTTCTGGATTTGTCTTGGAAAGTAGATTCCCAAATATTTTATGTTGTGTACAGTTTCTTCAAATTGTATTTTTCTTTCTATCTCTTGCCCTTGGGTCTTCTTGTTCATATTTAGAAATATTGATGATTTATTTGGGTTCATTTTATATTCTGATACTTTGCTTAAGTTATTTATTATTTCAATTAGTATTTTAGTTGATTTTCTAGGGTTATCTAAAATATACCATCATATCATCTGCAAAGAGTGGAAGCTTTCCTTCGTCATTTCCAATTCTAATTCCTTCAGTTTCTTTTTCTTATCGTATTGCGAAAGCTAACATTTCTAATACTATAATGAATAGCAATGGTGATAATGGGCAACCTTGTTTTGCCCCTGATCTTATTGGAAATGCTCCTATCCTCATTACATCTAATGTTTATTGATTGGTTTAGATAGCCACAGTTTATTATTTTAAAGAAAACTGCATTTATTCCTATGTTCTCTTGTGCTTTTAATAGGAATAGATGTTGTATTTTGTCAAAGATGTTTTCAGTATCATTGAGATCGTATGATTTCTGTTAGTTTTGTTATTAATAATTTTAGGTATGTTGAATGTTTTCCTAATATTGAATCATCCCTGCCAACCTGACATAAATCCTAACTGATCAGCGTATGTTATCATAGTAATAATTCATTGTAATCTCTTTGTCAAAATTTAAATTAAGGTTTTTGCATCGGTATTCATTAGGGAAATTGGTCTATTGTTTTCTTTGTTTTGGTCCTTCCTGGTTGAAGTATCAGCACCATATTGGTATCATAGAAAAAATCCCACAGAACTCCTTCTACTCCTATTTTTCAAATTGTTTATACATAATTGGAATTAATTGTGCCTTAGATGTTTGGTAAAATTCATTTGTAAATCCCTCTAGTCCTGGAGCCTTTTTCTTGGGGAGTTTATTGATGGTTTATTCAATTTCTTCTTCTGAAATGGGGTTAAGTATTTTATTTCATCTTTTGTTAATCTGGGCAGTTTTTTGATAAATTTGCATTCATTTCACTCAGGTTGTCAAATTTGTTGGCATACAGTTGGGCAAAATAGTTCTGAATTACCTCTAAATTTTTCCTCATTTGGTGATTACTTCACCCTTTTTATTTTTGATACTAGTAATTTGGTAGTGTTTTTCCAATGACATATCTCACATTCTTTTATTTTTTCATTTAAAAAAATTTTTTTTCTTGATGCCCCATTTATATATTAGCTTTTGTTTGCTCATTCTAATTTTAAAAGCATTCTTTTTCTTCATTAAGTCTTCGTATTTCCTGTCGGGGGTCGGCCCTGACCGCCTGGGTGGATAGGACCTCCCCGGGAGTGAGGTCAGACCAACCCAGAGAAGACACGGCTCCTTAAGGGGAGCAGTGGCTTCGCCTGGTTGGCCTGTGTCCATTGCTCCAATCGGGTGGTAGGTTCTGCCCTCGGGGCGGATTGGGGTGGCAGCCCGGAAATAACTCCCTATATTATCCAGCGCCCTGAGCTATTCGGGGGATCCCTCTGCACCTAATAAAACATATGCCTCCTGAAGACGTGTCTGCCTGAGTCCCTCCTCGCTGATCCCCGGGGGAGGGAAAAACCAGGGACGCCTGAAGCAGTGCCCACTGAGGAGCTCACTCGGGAGTCCGGGGAAGAAGACCCCGGACAATTTCCCTTTACATTGGGCCAATTCCACTAATTAGAAGAATTATTTTTGCAGAACTTTTTCCCATTTGGTCAATTTTTAAAGTTTTTTTAATTTTATGAAAGGATAGTTTTGAAAATTCATTTGAAATTTTTTTCTCCCTATCTCCTTTCCTTTCCCCCTTCCCAAGACAGCAAACAATCTGTTTTGTTATACATGCTGTGAATCTGAACAAATTCTGAACAAAAAAGAAAAACACAAGATAGAAAAAACAAAAAACAATTAAAGTGAAAATAGTGTGTTTTGATCTGCATTTGGACTTCATTTTTTTTTCCTCTGAATGTGGATGATATTTTCCATCATAAGTCTTTTAGAATTGTCCATGTGAGCTAAATGTGTAATAGTTTATACTTGAAAGTTGATACTTGCATTTATTTTTTCTGTTAAAAGGCACTTAAATTTGATACCTAATTGTTATAGAGATATAAAGGTTTCCTCTCCTGACATTATTTCCTCTGTGCAACAGAATCACAAATAGTTCCTGAATTTGGTTGGGGAAAAAAGTTATGTCCAGCTATGGTACACTTTGTTTATTGAATGAATTTGGAAGATCCTTAAATCATTTCTTAATTGCTTTTTCTTGTCCTGTTGTAGCTAAGTAACTCTCCTTTTATTAATTGTTGAACAGTTATATTAAACAAATTGCCAGAGGACTAAACCCAGAACACATGATAAAAAAAGGAGAGTATGAAATTCAGAAATTTTAGATATTTATTAGATAAAATTATTTGTGTTATGAAAAAATTAATAAAAAAATAAAGTTAAATTACATAAATTAATATTAAAACTTTGGGCAATGTTTTGAAAGGAAAAAGAGACTGTTAATGAAAAATCAAATAGATTTCAAGATAAAGAGGTCTTCATACTTGGTAATAAAGTGATACTGTTAACGTATATAATGTTCTCCTAACTCCACTCATTTGACCCAGCATCAGTTCATGAAAGTCTTTTCAGGTTTTTCTGAAATCTCCCACTCCTCATTCCTTATAGAAAAATACTATTCCATTACATTTATATACCAAAGCATATTCAGCCATTTCCCAATTGATGGGCATCTCCTCAATTTCCAATTCTTTGTCATCACAAAAAATAGTTACAATAAATTTGTTTGAACATGTGGGTCTTTTTATGATCTCTGTGGTATACAGACCTAGTATTTCTGGAAAAAAAGTATTCACTTTTATAGTCCTGTGAGCATAGTTAAAAATTGCTCTCCAGAGTGATTCAATCAGTTTACAATTCTACCAACTATTCGTTAGTTTCCCAGTTTTCCCACATCTCATCCAACATTGATCATATTCTTCTCCTATCATATTAACCAATCTGACAGAAATGAGGTGATATCTCAGAATTGTTTTAATTTGTTCCTCTCTAATTAATAATGATTTAGAGAAGATGGCAGTGAGAAACCAGGTATTGTTCTAAGCTATCCTGCTTTTCCTTCAGAACTGATATGAATCTAGTCTCTTAATAGATTTTGGATCCATGGAACCCTCAGAAGAACAGAGGGAGACATCTCCCATTAAGGATCACAGGGGAGCAGGGGTGTGCCCAGAGTAGAAAGTAGAGACCCAGTGCATGAGTGATGGGGTGAGGTTGGGGACTTACCTGAAAACTGCAGTGGTGGAAGACTTTACTGTGTACAATGGGTCAGCAGACAGGGAGAGTTCCAACTCAACTGCTCAGGATACCCATCCATCCAGCTTGACTGATCTGTAAGACCCAGGCCAGGAGCCCCTGTGTCTCCAGTTGAGCTCCCCCTCCCTTATTGCCTTTCTCCAGCACAAACTCAGAAACAGCCCCAAGTGTTCACACCTTGCCCCAATGCCTGGGTATGATCAGCAGATCTTCAGTAGAGCTGATTACCCAGATAAAGCCTGTGACTTTTCTAGCCTGAGGGTCCAGCCCATATTGGGCAAGGACAACCCAGATTCAGCACCAGGTCTATGGAGTAGGCCACTGAAATCACCAACACAAACTATCCAAAGAAAGATTCTGGCATTCCTTACAGGTAAACCCAAACTGGAGTTTCTAACTCCAGTGAACAAGGCCTCTAGGAATCTGGACACTGAATGGCAGCAAATATGCTCTACCCCCATCACAAGAGCCTAGGAAAGGAATCCAAAATGAAGAAAGGTCAACAGAAAAGAGTGTGTTGAATGTTACCTTGGAGATAAGGATACTATTTCAGAAAAAGAGGAAAGAAGAGATAAAACTCCATAAGAGAATATGACTTGGTCTCCAAACCCAGAAAGAGTTCTTAGAAGAGAAAAGACAGGAGTCTAAAAATCAAATGCAAAAATTGGGAAAAGAAATACAAGAGAAAATTAACACTATGCAAAAGAAAGTGATTCAATTGCAAGCAGGAAATGATTCCCTTAAAAACACAACAGGCCAATTGGAAAAGTAAAGCAACTCATTCAATACTAGAACTGACCAATTGGAAAAGGAGATAAAAATGATAAATGGAGAATCTTTCCTTTAAAAAGATTGGACTTCAAGAGACACCAAGAATCTATTAAACAAAATTTAAAAAATGAAAAAAAAAGAAAAATGTAAATCACCTCATTGGCAAAATATATCCAGGAGAAACAATTTAAGAGTCATAGGACTACTTGAAAATGTTGAAGAAAAAAAAAAGTCTGGACTTCATACTTCAAGATATAATTGAAGAGACTTGCCAGATATGCCAGAGGGCAGAATTGTCATTGAAAGAATATATCAATCCTCTCCTGAAAAGGATTGTGGCCAAACTCCAGAATTATCAGATCAAGGAGAAAATCCTGCAAGCAACCAGAAAGAAGCAATTCAAACACCAAGGAATCACAGGCAGGATTACACAGGCCCTGACTGTATCAACATTAAGGAATAAAAGAGTCTGGAATATAATAGTCTGGGGAACAAGGGAGCTTGGATTATAACTAAGAATTCCCTATTCAGCAAAACTGAGTCTTCTCAATTTTAACTAAATAGGAGACTTTCAATCTTTCCTCATGAAAAGACAAGAATTAAATGGAAATTTTGGACTTCAAACAGTAGACATAAGAAATACATGAAAAGGAAAATGGAGGGAAAAGAAAAAAACTGTGAGTCATTCAATGAAATTCAATTGGTTCCATCCCTGCTTTGGAGGAAGATTCTCATAACTCTTCAGAATTATACTCTATTAAAGGGAAATATACCTAGGCAGAAGGTATGATATTCCATTCATGATATGTCCATGATTTTTATGGAATGATTTAAAAATATTTCATTTAAAAGAGGGGTCAGTAAGGAGATGGGGGAGGAGAATGAATAGGAAATTGGAAATTGGAAAACGAAACTTTACATCTCACAAATAGGTACAAAGGACCTATTGCAACAGAAAGAAATAAGGGAGGAGGTGAGAACTTCCTGAATCTTACTCTCATTAGACTTGGCTCAAAGAGGAATTAACACATACACTCAGTTGAGTTTAGTAATTTATCTTATCTTTCAAGTATTAGAAGGGGAAAGGGCAGGGAGAGAATGAGGAATTGACAGATAGGATGGAAAGAAAAGGGGGAAAGGGAAAGGAGAAAGAAAAGGAAAGGGGCTGACTAGAAGAACACAAGCATATTGAGAGAAGTGAAATTCAAAAGCAAAATACTGGGGAGGAGAAATAAAGGGAAAAAAGGGAAAATACAGAGTGGAGATAGCATGAATTTATGATATTCCAGAGAGATTGCCCATTGAGGGCAATAAAGAGTTAGCAATTACAACTTTGAATGTTAATAGAATGAACTCTCCCATATAAAAGGAAGCAGATAGCAGAGTGGATCAGAAACCAGAATCCCACAATGTGTTGTTTACAAAAAACACATTTGAAGCAGAAAGATTCATACAAAGTAAAGGTAAAATGTTGGAGCAGAATATATTATGCTTCAGTTGATGTGGAAAAACCAGGGATAGCGATCCTTATCTCACAGAAAGCAGTTTTAAAAATAGATCTCATTAAAAGCGATAAAGAAGGAAACTATTTCCTCCTAAAAGTTATCATATACAATGAAGTAATTTCAATATGAAATATGTGTACACCAAACAGTATAGCATCTATATTCTTGAAGAAGCTAAATGAGTTACAAGAAGACACAGACAGCAAAACTCTACTGATGGGGGACTTCAACCTCCTTTCAGAATTAGAGAAATCTAATGATAAAATAAAAAAGAAAGAAGTTAAGAATGTAAATAGAATGTTATAAAACTTAGATATGATAGACCCCTGGAGAAAATTGAATGGGAATAGAAAGAAATGTTCCTTTTTTTTTTCTACAGTACATGATATCTATGCAAAAATTGGCCATGTATTAAGATATAACAGCCTTACAATCAAATGCAGAAGATCATAGAGAGATAGAGGTAAAACTAATTGGAAACTAATTTTAAATAATGGGTGGATCAAGCAACAAACCATAGAAAGAATTAATGATTTTATCCAAGACAATGCAATAACAATAAAGCATACCAAAATTACAGTATACAACCAAATCAATTATTAGGGGATGTATTACATGTCTAAATAATTACAAGAAAAAAAATAGAGAAAGAGATGAATGAACTGACCATGCAAGTAAAAAAGATAGAGAAAGAAATTAAAACCAAATTAGAAATTCTAAAATTTAAAGATGAAATTAATAAAATCAAAAGCAAGAAAACTATTGAACTAATAAATAAAACCAAAAGTTGACTTTTTGAAAAAAAATAGTTAAAGCTTTGGTTAATTTGATTTAAAAAAAAAGAGAGGAGAAAACCAAATTAGCATCAAAAATGAAAAGGGTGAATTCACTACCAATGAGGAGGAAATTAAAGTAATAATTCAGCTCTATTCTACCTCACTGTATGCCAATAAATTTGATTATCTAAGTGAAATGGATGAATATTTGCAGAAAACATAAATTGTTCAGGTTAAAAGATATAAAAAATCAAATACTTAAATTATTCTTTCTTAGAAAAAAATTTAACAAGCCATCAATGAACTCCCTGAGAAAAAATCTTCAGGGCCAGATGGGTTCACAAGTAAATTCTATCAAACATTCAAGAACAGTTGGTTCCAATTCAGCATAAACTATTTGAAAAAATAGGTGAAAATGGAACTCTGCCTAATTCCTTCTGTGATACCAGTATGGTACTGATAACTAAACCAGGAAGACTCAAAACAGAAAAAAAAAATTATAGGTCAATTTCGCTATTGAATATGGATGGAAAAATTTTAAATAAATTTTGACTAAGCAATTGCAGCAAGTTATCACTAGAATAATAAACTATTCTCAAGCAGGATTTTTACCAGGAATAGGAAACCTATTGGCATAATTGACTATATCAATTAAAAACCTAGTAAAAATTCTGATTATTTCAATAGATGCTTGTGGAAACACAGGCTATTCTAACGGCCATGACACAAATCATTTCCAAATAAACTGCCACCTGGACAGTCTCAGGAGCTGGCATGATGCCCTGAGAGATAAGGTGCACCAGAGTCCTTGGGAGTTGGTCTTTCTGCCCCATGGCCCAAGGGCACAGGACACAGGGACACAGCTATGTCTTATCACCTCCTCCCAAACATACCCCCTTGTCCTGTAACGCAAGATGCTGCACGTACACTGCTTGTCAAATCGCCACCATTCCCTCATTTTCTTTGTTCTACCCTGGAAGTCCTAACAGTACATATGTAGAAGCTAAGCAGTAATAAATTTGAGCTGGAGGCATTAGGCAGTGTGGTTTGAATCCTTATTTTCAGCTCCCCTCTGGGAGGGAGGTTGCTGCTGTTAGGGCCCCAAGGTGAAGCAAGCCGCAACAGATGCTAAATTTTTTTTTTGACAAAATACAACACTCACACCTACTAAAAACACTAGAGAGCATAGGAATAAATGGGTTGTTCCTTAAAATGAAAACCAGTATCTATCTGAAACAAACAGAAAGCATTATATGCAATGGGGATTAGCTAGAAGCATTAAAAATAATATCAGGGGTGAAATAAGGTTGCCCATTATCACCACTATTAGTCAATATTGTATTAGAAATGTTAGCTTTAAGGGGAGGCTAGGTGGAGCAGTGGATAAAGCACTGGCCCTGGAGTCAGGAGTACCTGGGTTCAAATCTGGTCTCAAACACTTAATAATTACCTAGCTGTGTGGCCTTAGCAAGCCATTTAACCCCGTTTGCCTTGCAAAAAAAAAAAAAACACACACACACAAAAAAAGAAATGTCAGCTTTAGCAATAAGAGAAAAAAAGAAATTGAAGGAATTCGAATTGGTAATGAAGAAAACAAAGCTCTCACTCTTTGTAGAAGATATGATGATATATCAAGAGGACCCTAGAAAAATCATCCAAAAAAGTTCTGAAAACATTTAGCAACTTTAATTACATCAAAGGATATAAAATAAAACCACACAAATCCTCAGCATTTATATATATATATATATATATATATATATATATATATATATATATATTTATTTATTAACAAGTTATAGCAACAAGAGATAGAAAGAGAAATCCTATTTATAATAACTTCAGACAACATAAAATACCTGGGAGTGTATCTGCCATGGCAGACTCAGAAACTGTATGAAAACAACTATAAAACACTTTTCACACAAATAAAATCATATCTAAATAACCGGTCAAATGTCAATAGCTCATGGGTAGGCTGAGTTAATATAATAAAAATAAGTTTACCTAAATTAAATTTCTCATTTAGTGCTAAATCAATCAAACTTCCAAAAAATTATTTAGTGAACTCGGAAAAATAGTAACTAAATTAATATGGAGGAAACAAGTTCAAGAATATCAAGGTAATTAATGAAAAAAATGCAAAAAAGGCAGCATAGCCATTCCAGAACTAAAATTATAAAGAATCATTCATCAAAACTGTCTGGTACTGGCCAAGAAATAGAGTGGTGGATCAATGGAATAAATTAGGTTGAAAAGATACAGCAGGAAACAGCTATAGTAATCTCCTATTTGATAAACTCAAAGAGTCCAGCTTCTGGGATAAGAATTCACTCTTCACTAAAAATTGCTAGGAAAACTGGAAGATAGTATGGCAGAAACACAGAATAAACAAACATCTTACACCCTATAACAAGATAAGGTCAAAATGGGTACAGGCATAAAAGACTATTATAAGCAAATTAGGAAAACGAGGAATAGTTTATTTTTCAGAACTATGGAAAAGGGAGCAGCTAAAGAAAAAAGAAGAGATGGAGAACATTATAAAAAGCAAACAATAATTTTGATTACAATAAATCAAAAAAAATTGCACAAACAAAACCACTGTAACCAAGATCAAAAGGAATGTGGTAAATTGGGAAAAAATTTCTACCACTAGTTTTTCTGACAAAGGGCTAATTTCTAAAATAAATAAGAACTGAGTCAAATTTAATTTAAAAAAAGTCATTTCCAATTGACAAATGGTCAAAGGATAAGCAAAGAAAATTCTCAGATGAAGAAATCATATGAAAGTCAAATGAAAATTGCTCTAAATCATTATTGATTAGAGAAATGCAAATTAAAGCAACTCTGAGGTACCACCTTGCACCTCTCAGATTGTCCAATATGACCAGGAAGGATGATGATTAATGTTGGAGAGGATGTGGGAAATCTGAGATATTAATGCATTGTTGATGGAGTTGTGAATTTATTCAACCTTTCTGTAGAGCAATTTGGAATTATGCCCAAAGGACAATAAAAATGTGCATGCCCTTTGATCCAGCAATACCACTACTGGGTCTGTATTCAGAAGAGAGTATGAAGAAGGACTAAAATCCCACATGTACAAAAATATTCATAGCAACTCTTTTTGCAGTGGCAAAGAAAAGGAAATTGAGGGGATATCTATCAACTGTGGAATGACTGAACAAATTGTTGATATATGTATGTGATGGAACACTATTGTTCTGAAGAAATCATGAGGAACAGGATTTCAGAAAAGTCTGGAAAGACTTTAATGAATTGATTCTGAGTGAGATGACCAGAACCAGAAGAACATTACACTCACCAAAAGCAATGTGGGGTGATGATCAACCATGATTGACTTGTTCATTCCATCAGTGAAATAATCAGGGACAATCTCAGGGGATTGGAAATGGAGCATACCATCCATATCCAGAGAGTTTGAATGAGGACCAAGTGAGAGTATAAATATGGTGTTTAAATGAAGATCAAATTTTATTATATTTAATTTTTAAAAGTTGTTTTATGTATTATGTAATTTTATCTCTAATATTTTCTTTTTTCCTTTTGTATCTATTTTTTCTCTCACATTACGTTCCATTTCGATCTATGCTTATCATGGTTGCAAATGTAATGCCTATATCAGATTGCCTTCTGTTGGGGGAAGAGGGAGTGAAGAGAGGGTGGGAGAAAAATTGTAAAACTCAAACCATTCAAAAAGTGATTCAAAGTAACTACCATTGTATGTAACTGGGAAAACACATAAAATATTTATATAATAAAAAGGGGGAAATGGCCCGTTTGGTTGTCTGATTGAATACTGTGAATCCAAGATGACTTGTAAATTGTCTAACCAGTAGGACTGCAAAACTGCATTTATATTTGGAGGAAACTTAAATGTTATTTAAAGGCAATTGTAACCTTGGTTGTTCCTTAAGACTGAATCTTAGTCAGTTTACTGTTAAAAAAAATAGTGATTTAGGACATTTCTTCATATGGCTATATATAGTTTTATTTTCTTTATCTGAAAATTGTTTCTTCAAATTCATTGACCATTTTTGAATACAAGATTTATTTGTATTCTTATATATTTCACTATATTCTCTACATATTTTTGAAATGAAGCATTATTAGAAAGACTGACTATAAAATTTGTTTCCCAGTTTTCTGCTTTCCTTTTATTCTTGGTTTTATTGATTTTGTTTCTTCAAAAACTTTTCAATATAATACACTTGAAATAATGCATTTTATATATATATATATATATATTGCAAAATATTCTCTATCTCATTTGGTTATAATTCTTCTCCTCTCCATAGATCTTTATAGATTAACCAACCATTCCTTGAACTCTTAATTGGTTTATAGTATCATGCTTTATGTCTAAATCATGTACCTATTTCAATCGTATCTTGGTACATGGTGTGAGATTTTGGTCTTTGCTGTATTTTTTTCCATTAGTTTTTGTCAGTGATTTCTTATCCTAGAAGCTGGAGTCTTTGAGTTTATCAAACAGTAGATTACTATTCTTATTTATGACTTTGTCTTGTATTCCTAATCTTTTCCACCAAACCACCACTCTATTTCTTAGCCAGTACCAAATAGTTTTGATGATTGTCATTTTATATTAGAGCTTTTTAGATCTAGTACAACTAGGTCACCTTCCTTTATATATATATATAATATATATATATATGTATACCCTTAATTTCCTTGATATTATTAATATTTTGGTCTTTCCAGATGAATTTTTCCCTAGCTCTATAAAATAATTTTTGTTAGTTCTTCTGGCAAAGAACTGAATGAGTAAATAAATTTAGTTACAATTTTCATTTTTATCATATCAACTTGGCCTATTTATTAGCAATGGATGTATTCCAAATTGTTTAGATCTGATTTTCTTTCTACAAAACGTGTTCTGCAGTTGTTTTTGTATAATTCCTAATTTTTCTTGACAGGTAGACTCTCAAATATTTTATTTTGTCTATAGCCATTTGAAATGGAATTTCATTTCTTATATTCTGCTATTAGACTCCCATTCTTCTTTCTTAAGTCATTTTCCTCTTCCTGGAATATTTTTTGCACCTTTTGCCATTTGGTTTATACTGTTTTTAAGGTGTTATTTTCTTCAGTATTTTTTGCCTTTTTTAAAGCTGACACTTTTTTTCACAATTTATCTTGCTTCATTTCTTTTCACAATTTTTCCCCTGCCTCATAGTTGACTTTTAAAATCCTTTTGAGATCTTCCAGGAATTCTTTTGAATGTAAAAGCAATTCACAACTTTTGAATTTTGAATTTTAAATTAACCATTTCATCTTTGTTATTTTCTTCTGAGTTTGCTGTCACCAAAGTAACTTTCTATTGTCACAATATTTATGTTAGAAACCAAGAGTTGATGAGTACATATATTTTTGGCAATCTCTATACATGGAAAATGAAGTAGACCCCCCAAATAAGAGGATAGTAGGCTGTATTACCTTTGCGAAAGTATACAAAAAATGCAGAGCCAAAATGCCTGAGAGAAGGGAGCAAAGATATTTGAGTAAAGGCAGGAATTCATTTGAGCTCTCCTCTCAAATATTTCCAAATACCTTAAATAATGACTCAATTATTTATAAAGTAGTAGAACCCAGAAAAAGAATGAAACAATTTTCCAGTCCCAGAAAACTTAGAAGATAAGCAAGAAACTCTGTTGAACAATGGTGAGAGAGGAGAATAGTCCAGAGCAGCAGCAAGTTCCTGGACAACTGAATGAGTGGCAGCAGTGGAAGTTTCTAGATGGTTCAATCTGCCAAAGACAACTCAGAAAATCAGCAGGAAAGGTCAGTCATACCTAACTGAGAGAGGAGCACAGTCCAGTTCCAACACAGACCTGGACCCAGCAAACTAAAAGCAGAGGTTGGAAGTCACTAAATTAGCAACAGCAGTTGTGACTTTTGGAGTTCTCATCCCATAGATAATAAGGGGATCAAACAGTTGGCAAGAAGACTACAAGGGTTTCTTTCCTAGCACTGAATCAGGACTCTGATGATTTGTCCATACTTGTTTCCTGGTCATAACCCTTCATAATAGTCCCAGAATCAGGAAAAGCAATAGAATATCAGACTTTGTGGCCACAGAGGACAGGGGACCCTCCTTAAAGTTCCAGTGCTGAAAAGAATGCTTGTGGTCACTAATAGACTGATAATTAGGAGAGTAGTGAACAGACCTCTCCTTAGATCAAACCACTATGAAAGAACTGAAAATTTACAAGTCCCTAGAAGTATATCAAGACATTTTAAAAGTTAGAAAAATATTACAGTAAAAGTCCATGATTAAATAATGAATTAGAAACTCTGATAATCAAAGGAGAGATTTCAATAAAATTGAAAGAAAACTACTGAATAAATAAATATATAAATAAATCTAACTGTTGGTTTTATGAAAATACTAATAAAATAGATAAACTTTGGTTGAATTGATTAAAAATAAAGAAAATCACTAATACAAAAAATGGAAAAAAACAAATTCACCACCTTTGAAGAGGAAATTAAAGAAATAATCAGGGCTTATATTTGTCCAACTATATGACAACAAATCTGAAATTGTAAGTGAAATGGGTGAAAATCCACAAAAAATGTAAGTTGCCTAGAATAACAGAAGAGGAAATAATATACTTAACCACGTTTATAAAAAGGTTGTATATGTTATCAATAACCTTACTAAAATAAATCACCAAGTCAACTGACTTTGCATATTAATTCTACCAAACCTTTAAAAACAATTAATTCCAATACTATATAAACTATTTGGGTAAAGGAGTTTGATCAAATTCACTATAATTTTTTGGGTTTTTTGTTTTGCTTTGTTTTGTTTTGTTTTTTGTCAATATTCTCTTTTTTGTTTCATGCAATTTAGTTTTTATTCATTATTTCATTTATTTTTCACATTACTTCAATAGTCTTGTTGTAAAAGTAAACACAATCTCTCTCTCCCCACAAACCTTAAGAAAACCTTAATAAAAATAAAGTGAGAAAAAAAGTGTGCTTCTGTCTATATTCAGAAACAATCAGCTCTGTCTTTGGAATGGATAGTAATCAGAGAAATTATTTCAATATTTTTTTCCACAGTTGCTATTGCTAACTGTATTTCTAGTTATACTATTCCTCCCAACTACAATTTGTTCTATTCTCTCTCTCTCTCTCTCTCTCTCTCTCTCTCTCTCTCTCTCTCTCTCTCTCTCTCCTTTCACTCTGTCCCTCCTCAAATGTGTGTTGTATCTGATTACTTCTCCCATGATCTTCCCTCTCTTCTATACACTATACCCTCCCTTCCCCCTTTCTCCCATCCCTTTCCTCTCCTTTTTCCTCTAGAGTAATACAGATTCTATACTCTTTTGAGTGTGTGTGTGTGTGTGTTATTTTCTCTGAGTTACTTCTGATAAGAGTGAGGGTTCACTCATTCCCCCTCACATTCCTCCCTTCCACTCCATTACCAAAGCTTTTTCTTGCCTCTTTTATGTGAAATAACACCCAATTCTACCTCTCCTTTCCCTTTCTCTAAGTACATTCCTTTCTTAGACATTAACTCCATCTTTATAATATTTTTATCCCTTCATATTCAACTCTTTCCTGAGCCTTATCTATATATGCACCTTCTAACTGCCCTAATAAATGAGGAAGTTCATATGAGTTATCAGCATCATCTTTTCTTGCAGGGATATATGCAGTTCAATATCAATAAGTCCTTCCCATTCACCCTCTCTATGCTTCAACTGAATCCTGTACTTGAACATCAAACTTTATGTTCGGATCTGTTCATTTGAACAGGAAAATTTGAAATCCCCTATTTCATTCAATGTCCATCTTTTCTTGGTGTAATCCAAGGTCTTTTGCCTTCCAGAATATATTCCAATCTCTATTAGTCCTTAATGTAGATGCTGCTAAATTCTGTGTAATCCTGTCTGTACTTTCTTCTTGACTTGGGAGTTCTGAAATTTGATTATGAAATAGTCCTGGCAATTTTTATTTTGGGATCTCTTTCAAGAGGTGTTAGATGGATTCTCCCAGTTTCTATTTTCCCTTCTGCTTCTAGGATATCGGCAATTTTCCTGGATTACATCTTGAAAAATGATGTCTAGGATCGTTTCCTATTCATGACTTTCAGGGAGCCTATTAAATTTTAAATGATCTTTTCTGGATTTGTTTTCCATGTCAATTGTTTTTCCAAATAGATATTTCATGGTTTTCTTTTCTAATTTTTCATTTTTTGGTTTTCTTTTATTTTTTCTTGATTTCTCAAAAGAATCATCAGCTTTCCTTAGTTACATTCTACATTTTAAGGAATCATTTTCTTCAGAGAACTTTTCTATCTGAAGAATTCTTCATGTAAGACTTTCAAGATTTTCCTGAAATACTCTCATTTCTCTTCCCAATTTTTCCTCTACCCCTCTTACTTGATTTTCAAAATCTTTTCAAACTCTCCCATAGCTGGAGACCAATTCATATTTTTATTGGTGACTTTGGATATGACGCTGAAACTTTTTTTATCTTCTGAGTGTGTATTTTGATCCTCCATTGGACCAAAGCAATTGTCTTTGTTTATATTTTTTTCTTCTGTTGCTTGCTCATTTTTCCAGTCTGTGACTTGATTTTAGCTCTTTGTTAAGGTGGGATCTACTTCCAGAGAGGAGGATGAACTTTTCCAAGTTTTTGACAGTTTTAACAGATGTTTTTAGGGCCGCCTCCCCACCCCACCAAGGACCTCAGTCTTTATGTGGCCAAAACAACAATGTCCTGCCCCAGGGAGAGATAGCCCCATGGACTGAGCAATCTGGAAGCAGCTGCTAGGTGGTTCCCTACCAGGTCACTCCTCAGGCCTATACCTGGTTCCTGGCTAGGTCTGAGTTGAGGCCTGAGCTGGACTGGGCTCCATTCTCACTCTGGTGCAGCAGAGTTTTCCTGCTGACCTTCCAAGTTGTCCTTGGGAATTCCTGGACTGAGAGGTCTAGAAACTTCCTCTGCTGTAGTAGACCTAGCTGCCCCACCCTCCCCGGGACCTGGCACCCTGTAGGCTATTCCTAGATGACTGGAACTAGTTCTCCATGATGCAACCCAGGGTTCACTGTGGCCCTTTCTAACCCTGATGTAGCAGACCTATCACTCACTTCTTCCAAGTTGTCTTGGGTTGGAAAATTGTTCCACTCAGTCTTTCTGTGGGTTCTGCCACTCTAGAATTTGGTTATAGTCATTATTTAGAGGCATTTGGAGTGGTCTGAGGGAGAGCTTCTGGATTTCCTAACTTTACTGTGTCATCTTGACTCTGCCATTCCCCAATTCCGTTTTATTTAAGTAATCTGGTACTGACATCTAAGCCCCCTAAAAAAAGCCAAAACTGAGAAAGAAAATTATAGACCAATTTCCTTGATGAATATTGAGGCAAAATTTTTAAATAAAATACTAGCAAGGAGATTATAGCAAGTTATTATCAGGATGTTACACTATGACCCAGTAGGATCTATCTATATGAGAAATGTATAGTTAGTTGAATATTAGGAACACAATCATCATAATTTACCATATCTTTAACAAAGTAACAAAAGTCTTATGAAAATCTATAAATAGATGCTGAAAAGAATTATGGCAATAATGACAAATTATGACAAATTATGGCACCCATTACTATTAAAACATTAAATAGCATAGCAATAAATGGATTTTTCTTAAAATTATAAGAAATATTAATATTAAAACCTTCAGCAAGCATTATATGTAATGGGGATAAGTTAGAAGCATTTTGAATAAGATCAAGAGTCAGACAAGGAGTCAGACAACATTTACATTAGAAATGTTAGCTTTAGGAAGAAGAGAAGAAAAGGTAACTGAAGGAATTTGAATATGCAATGTGGAAAAAAAACTCTTACTCTTTGCAGATGATATGATAGTATAATGAGGAATCCCTAAAAATCAAGTAAAAACTATTTGAAAGAATTAATAACTTCAGAAAAGTTGAGGGATATAAAATAAACTCACATAAATCATCAGTATTCCAGCAACAGCAAGAGATAGAGAAATTCTATTTAAAACAAAGTAGACAACTTAAAATATTTGGGAGCCTACCTGTCTAGAACCCAGTGAACACAATTACAGAACACATTACACACAGATAAGTCAGAAATAATTTGCAAAATATCAGTTTCTCATGGGTAGGTTTAGCATATATTAAAATTACTTCAATTTACTTATACAGTGTCATACTAATCAAAGTATCAAAATATTATTTTATGGAGTTAGAAAAAGTGATAAGAAAATTCATCTGAAGGGAAAAAGTCAAGAATTTCAAGGTAATTAATGAAAAAGATGCAAAGTATTTGCCATTAGTCATACCACATCTAAAACTATACTATATAAAGCAGCAATCATCACAATCATTTGGAAAGGGGTAAGAAATAAAGTTATGGCTCAATGGAATATATTAAGGCAAAAGAAATATAGTAATCTACTACATGATCAAATTCAAAGACTCCAGCTTCTGAGATAAGAACTTAATATTTGACAAAATCTTCTGGTAAACTTGAAAAATAGTATTTCAATAAGCATAGACCAAATCTCATATCTTATACCAAGATAGGGTTGAAATTTGTACAGGATTTAGACAAAGCTCAATACTATAAGCCAATTAGAAGGTAATGGATAGTTTACCTGTCAGATCTATGAAAAGGGGAGGAGTTCATGATCAAACAAGGGATAGAGAACATTATAAAATGCAATATGGATAATTTTGATTATATCACAGTAATGTTTTTTCCCCACAAATGAAACCAGTGCAATTAAAATCAGAAGGAAAGTAGAAAACTTTTACAGTCACTTCTAGTCACTTTTAGTTATATATACATAAAAGTTAGATTTGTCAGAATACAAGCATTTATCAGTTGATAAATGGTCAAAGGATATTAACAGGGAGATAAAGAAATTAAAATGCTTAATAATCATATGAATCATATGAAAAATGTTTTAAATCACTATTGATTAGGGAAATTCAAATTAAAAAATTCTGAAGTACTGCCTCACACTTATCAGATTGGATAATTTGACAGAAAAGGATAATGATAAATATTGGATGGGATATGGGACACTAATTCCCTGTAGATAGAGTTATGAACTGATCTAATAATTCTGGAGAGCAATTTGAAACTATATCCAAAGGTCATAAAACTTGCATAGTCTTTTTAAGCCTGTATCCAAAAGAGATAATAAGAAAGGGACAAGGACTCACATGAACAAAAATATTTATAGCAGCTCTTTCATGGTTACAAACAATTGGAAATTGAGGAAATGCTCATCAATTTGAAGGGAATGAACAAGCGGTGTTATATGAATGTAATGGAATGCTATTGTTCTATAAGAATTGATAAGCAGGAAGATTTCAAAAAAACTTAAAAAGACTTACATGAATTGATACTGAGTGAAGTGAGCAGATAACTAGGAGAACATTGTTTACAGTAGCAGTAACATTGTGAGATGATCAACTATGATAGACTTGACTCCTCTCAGCAATACAGTGATCAAATATAATTCTGAAAGACTAGTGATGGAAAATGTCATCCATATTCAGAGAAAGAACTTGGAAGTTTGGATGTGGATTGAGTATACTATTTTCACTTAAAATTTTTTTGTTTTTTTCTTTCTTGTGGTTTCCCTTTTTGTTCTGTTTCTCCTTTCAATTATTTTTTGACAAGATTGTACATGTGCAACCTATGTCATATTGATTGAGAAGGGGGGAAAGGAAGGACAGGAGGAAGAAAATTTGGAACTCAGAATCTCACCAAAAATGAATGCTATCTTTACATAAAATTGGAAAAAAGATAAAGGGAAATATTAATCGATAGTCTTCCCACAGTGCTATATCAATTCAAAATTCAAGATTAGAGTTGAAGGTAAATCAAAGAGCAATAGAGTAATGAATGGTGGTTGTGAGTGGACTGCAACAAATTTCCAATTCACAATCCATAAAAACATAATATAACATTTAGTATTAAAAAGAGGTATAAATGGAGAAGAAGATGGAGAAAATGGAGAAATTATGTGGGAAAAAACAAAATGATTGTTAGTAAATCAATAAATGGATATTCAGTGCATACTATTTGCCAGGAATAGTGCTATGTACTGGAAAGACAAAAAGAGGTAAAAGACATTCCTTTCCCTGAAAAAACTCACAATTTAATGGGGGAGGGAATAAAAAGCAAACAAATAAATACAAGCCAATTATATTCAAAATACGTAGGAAATATTTTTTTTAAAAAAGTAGATACAAGAATTAAGAGAGTTTTGGGGGAAATTTCCTATAGATTTTAATTAGCACTTAAAGGAAACCAGGGAATCTATTAGTTGGAGTGGCATGAAGAGGAAGGGTGTTTTAGATATGGGGGAATGTCAGGGAAAAAAAAAGATGGTCATCCCATATGCTCCACTGGTATCCATCTAGTAAGCATCAATAGAACAAGTAGCAGGCTTTCAGTATCTTGAGTGGTTCCATCATTCTATGAAATATTAATGAAAGGATAAAAACATGAGTCAACTATAATGGGTTACAAGGAACACCAAACTATCAAATAGATGGTCCAACCATGCCCAAAGGGCAACAAAACTGTTCATACCCTTTGATCCAGCAATACCACTACTAGCCTATAAGAAGAGATGATGAAAAATGGTAAAAACATCACTTGTACAAAAATATTCATAGTAGCCCTGTTTGTAGTGGCAAAGAATTGGAAATCAAGTAAATGTCCTTCAAATGGGGAATGGCTTAGAAAACTGTAGTATATGTATGCCATGGAACACTATTGTTCTACTAGAAACCAGGAGGGACAGGAATTCAAGAAAGCCTGGAGGGATTTATATGAACTGATGCTGAGTGAGATGAGCAGAACAAGAAAAACATTGTAAACCCTAACAGCAACGTGGGGGTGGTGATCAACCCTGATGGACTTGCTCATTCCATCAGTGTAACAATCCAGGACAATTTGGGGCTGAAGAATGCCACTGTATCCAGAGAAAGAACTGTAGAGTTTGAACAAAGACCAAGGATTATTACCTTTAATTTAGAAAAAAAAAGCTGACATCGTATTATCTGATCTTGCCTTCTCTTTTACTTTATGTTTCTTCCTTAAGGATATGATTTCTCTCTCATCACATTAATTTTGGATCAATGTATAGCATGGAAACAATGGAATGACTGGCAAATTGCCTTCTGTGGGGGGTAGGGAGAGGGAAATAAGATTAGGGGAAAAATTGTAAAACTCAATAAATAAAATTTTTTTAAAAAAATAGATGGTTTAAGAGTTACCTGATTCTTAGCCCATTCTGCCTCATTTTCAGCCTGTCACTTTTACTGTGGAATGGGAATAAGACTGCCTATATTTTAGGACTTTTTGTTTGTTTCAGGAGTGTCCATTTAATGTATTCTATATAATGAATGAATGCAAAACATTAAGTGTTAACTTTGTGTTAAGCAGTGAGAACAAAAGTCAAACACATAAAACAGTTCATACGTTTAAGGAGTTTAGGTTTTTATAAATGAGAAAACTGTAGAAAACAGGTTTAGTGACTTGCCCCATGCTCTATCCACAAAGGCCACCAAATGTCTCCAAATAAAATCTATAACACAATTTCATATTTCCTCTTCATATGAGACATTTTAGTCACTAGAGAGTTGATCTTTTGTTTACCTTTGAAATTCTGAACTTTCCCAAATTGTATAGCTCTGACAATGGATTCTGATTTAAAAAATAAAAGTCACTGGAGCTACATATCTGCTGAGAGTGATTGCTCTTCATTACCTTATCTGAAAGATTTATCAATTCTCACCTTGTTTCCTAAGTCTGGAGAAAATACTTTCTCCCGAATTTTCTCCAAACTACAAATAGAATTCTCTTGCTGCTACCCCTTTTCTGCATCTTTAATTAACTAGTAAAACCCCTGCTTTTGTGTCTCCAACACACTTTTATCTACAACTTTATTCCACCAGGACCAGCCTTTATAATTTTGCTCCATGTTCTAGCTTCCTTTCCCTTTCTTTTGAAAGATTATTTAGATTTTTTAAAATAATATATAATAGATATTTTAAAAGCTATTCAGGGTTCTAAATACAGTACCAAATCCAAGCTTTGCTGAGATATTGAAACCTATTTTTTTGGGAGGATACTCTTAGTGCCAACATAAAAAGTATATTTTTTATAACTAGGACAAGTTCAGTTTGGGCATCCAGAAAAGGAACATTTTCTACCAATGACCATTTTTATGTAATGGAATTGAAGAAATATTGGTTTTGAGTCAAGGGGCATACATTATTACTTCCTGGCTCTTAACTATGGTTTGCCAGTGGACATATCACTTCACTATGTTCATTTTCTTTATATTTAAAATTTAAGGTTCAGATTAGATGGTATTTTAGGTTTCTTCTAGTTCTAAATGAGTAATTCTAAAATACTGAGGCATAAGCATTCAATCTAGCTTGTACAGTAGGAAGGCAATGAATAACACATTTGTTGTTGTGCAATCATTCCTGATTCTTCATGACCCCTTTGAAGAATTCCTAGCAATGATAAAAGAGAAGTTTGCCTTTTCCTTTTCCATCTCATTTTATTCATGAGGAAACTGAAACAATCATGGTTAATGACTTTCCCAAAGTGACACAGCTAGTGAGGACCTTAGGCTAGATTTAATCTCAGCTCTTCCTGACCCCAGACCCAGGGGTCAATATAATGCACTGTCATCTTGCCCTGAATAACATGTTTAATTGACTTCCATTTTAAAAGGATTTACTTGGTCAAAATTTGTCAAAACATTTTCTTTGGAATAAAAATGCTATATAAAATCAAGATGAGTTCTGTGAGAGTTTCCATTGAACAATATTTCTCCTAGAAAAGAAAAATACAATTGTATATGTATTTAAAGCTGATTTTGTGTGTTTATTTAGAGACATGAAAAGACTAAATTTAATATATTTTGCTCTAAAGAGTCCCTCACTTTCTATCACTAAGTGGGTATGCCATTAGACCAGACCTCCTGATCTAAAGTTTACAAGTCTAATCAATATATTTCAAACCCCAAAGTATTCCATGGTGAAATTGGTTCAGGAAATGTTATATAACTTGCCTTCTTTCTTGCAACCTCTTCTCGCTTCATTATGTACTTAAACCCAGAGCCTGTTTTCCTTTGACTCTGCTTTTCCCAAATGATAATAAATTTGAGTATGACTAAATCCATTAAAACCACATAGCATATAAGGTTGCATGTTGAGAAAATTAGATTTAATTTAATTATGCAAATTTGGAGACTGGAGTTTTTGTAATCTTTCCAAGGATAATTGCTGTGTCAATTCTTTCATGAATTAGTTTTGCTACTCATTATAATATAGTATTTCTATGAAAAAGTGACTCAAGTAAAGTGCAAATATACAGGTTAAAAGAGTGATTACAAGCCTAATAGAATTATTTTTTAGATTGATTAAAACTGTCAATTAATTGATCCATTTTCATTAAAATTGATTAAATTCTATTAATAAGTTGAAAATGACTTGACCATTTACAGTAACTTTAGGTGCTTAATCATGAATTTTATTGTTTAATCATTTCAGTAATTTCCAACTCTTTGTGATCCCATTTGGATTTAGAATTTTTTTGGCGAAGATATTGGAGAGGTTTGTCATTTTCTTCCCCAGTTCATTTTACAGATGAGGAAACTGAGGCAAACAGGGTTAAGTTACTTGCCTAGGGTCACACTGCTAGCATGTGAGGCCACATTTGATTTTTTTTCTGACTCTAGACCTTGCATTCTACTGTATGATCTAGGTACTTAACCACTAAACACTCAAGTTAAATCTTTGTAAATTGACTATTATGACAACTTAAGCAAAGTTTTGTAAACTTTGTATGTTGTGATCAATTTTCATTATACTTGAAATAGTTTTTGTATCTTTAAACTACTGACTACATCATCTGGGCCTTTAAGGACATTACAAAAGTGAAAAGGAAGAGGTTATGAATACTAATTTAGAATATTTTGTCCTATGTGGGGATTTTGTTCTTATTTATAATTTACTTGATATTTAAGCCCAGCAAGAGAATTTGTGGTTCAAAGAGAATGGGTGGCTTTTTTGCTTTCTTTGCATAGTTCCAAATTGATTTCCAAAATAGACACCAAAGTATCAATTCACCTCATTCCATATTCCCTACAACATTGGGTATTGACTTTTTTTTGAATATTTTTGCCAATTTGTAGTTCATGAGATTAAACTTCAGAATGCTTGTAATTTACATGTTTTTATTATTAGTAGATTGAAACATTCTTTGGATGTTAATATTACAATTTTTCTTATAAGAACTATTTGTTCATCTTCTTTGACCACTTATATATTGGAGAATTGCTATTGGTCTTTCCATATATACATGTTATATAGATAAATAGATAGATATATTTATATATCTATATATGTATATATTTGCTACCAAATTCTTATCAGATAAATATGATACAAGGATTCCTTTTTTTCTGCCTCTTTCAACCACTACTATTCTTACCTTAGGTGAATCACTTTTGCTTGTACAGATATTTTCAAGTTTGCAGTATTAAGTAATCAAAGTTATCTATTTCATCTTTTATAATTCCCTCTATCTCTTGATTAGTCAAGAATACAACTCCTTGACTGATATCTTATTGTCTGATCTTGCTATCTCTTGTACTTTATGTTTCTTCCTTAGGGGTGTGATTCCTCTCTCATCACATTCAATTTGGATCAACATATACCATGGAAATGATGCAAAGACTGACAAATTGCCTTCTGTTGGGGGTGGAGGGAGGGAGTAAGATTAGAGGGAAAAATTGAAAAATTCAAAATAAATAAAAGCTTAAAAATAAATAAATAAATTTGCACATCTCAAAAAAAAAAAAAGAGAATACATCTCCTTGGGGCACCTAGGTGCTGCAAAGAATGGAGCACCAACCCTGAAGTCAGGAGGTTCTGAGTTCAAATTTAACCTCAAATCCTTAATAATTACCTAGCTGTATGACTGTGGGGAAAACATAACTCCATTACCTTGCAAAAAATAAAAGATAAAAAGAATACATCTCCAACCCATAACTGTGAGATACATACAAACTGCTTCTATTCTAGTTTTTATATAGTTATCTTTATTTAAGTGATGTAACCACTTAGAATGGATTTTCAAATATGGTACTGGTATTAGCCAACCTAATTTCTGTTCAATTGCTATCCAGTTTTCATAGCAGTTTTAAATCAAATCTGCTCTTTTTTGAGGTGATTTTTTTTAACTTTGTTGATCACTGAAAAATTGAGTTCTATTGTTTCTAATGCTTGGTGTCTAGTCTTTTCTACTGAATGATCACTATTTGAATTGTGAATTTAAGGCAATTCATTTCATTTTTGGACAGATTTAATTGATAAGATTTTTTTCCCCCTGAGATATAGCCTTGCTATAATTTGTCTTGTAATTTTACCTGATTTTACCTCAAAATTATTCCTGATGTTGACTACTGGGATAAAACAGAATATATCTAATATCTACTCTAATTGACATTCTTTCAATTCTTTGGATACAGCTATCTTGTCCATTTCCTTCAATCAATTCCTCTATGTTCAAGGTCCTTCACCTTTCTGGTTCACCTTCTTTGGACATGTTCCATCATTACAACATTCTTCTTAAACTATTCTTTCCAGATCTGAAGAAAATATACCAGAGGAAACAGAAGGGGCTGTTATCGATAATTCCTAGAGGCCTGGCTTGATCAATCCTGTAGAGTCTATTAATGTGTTCAGATCTTTTTCAGAAAACCTGTTGTCTAATCATTCCTTTTCCAGTATTTTCAAAGCTGATTTCTTTTTCAATTAAGTATAATACTTTATAATATTCCCTATTGAATTTTATCTTATGAGAGTACTCTAAATGTTTTGACCCAGGGTCCTTGATCATTTTGAGTCATATTATGCTTTCTTAAAGTATAATGAAGATTCTTTGTCTGAATAATAGCTTGTTGTCTACATTCATAATTAAAGGAAATGCTTTATTTCAATTAAAGATTAATGAAAATTGATTTGTATTTTTCCTATTTTCTCAGAAATATTTACTATTTCCCAGAAAACTCATCCTCACATCATGAATTCAAGCTTCAAAATCATTGTCCTGGCTAGTGAGGATATTTTGTATGCTATTTCTGTCATCTCAATGTGATACTCAAATAGATCCCCCTACCCCCAGTTTGGTTATTTACATGTAAGATGAACATACCACCTTTAACTTTATCCAAGTATGTGATATAAATATTAAACAGCCAAGGACAGATCACTGAAGGACTCCATTGGAGTTCTACCATGTTGACTCTAGGTCATTTTTCCTAGATAATTTTTACATCTAACCCACCAGAATAGTTTGAAATGTATTTTTCCTGTATTTAAAGGCTTAAAATACTCCCATGATGTAAAATTCTTGTGATCAGAGGATATATTGCTATTGGGCTTTTGTTGTTGTTGTTGTTGTTACTGTTTTATACTAGCACAATGACTTCATCATAATAGATACAACAAATCCTTGTTGAATGAAAGAATGAGTTATTGAATGAGATATGATCCTGTTGATGGATTTTATCTGCCATAACACTAGCATAGTGGTGGTGCTGATTTTTTTGGTTGTGACAGTACAAGGAGAAAATAAAGGAATTAAGTATACATAGTGTTTAAAGAACAAATAGAAGTTCTTAAATGTATGAAAATAGATTCCTCTTCCTTAGACCTCATTCCTGTACTAACTTGAGATTCAAGTGACCTATATTTAGGACAATATTTTTCTTAGCAATAGTTAAGAAATCATGTTTCCAAGCTGTTCCACCTATCAGTTATACTGTCAAACCTATTTTTAACAAAACCTTAAGTTCTTTAATATGTCAAATAAGTATTACTAGACTTTGAGAAAATCTTTGTCACCTGAAAGTCAAGGACCAGTCAAGAAAGTATGTTTTAATTAGACATTATGGATTAAAGCTTATATTTTAAAAAATTGATTATTTGATGAAAAATCATAAACTATTTCTGGATAGTCACTTTGGAAACTTCCTCTTTCTTTCCGAGAAGTTGATGATAACTCTTGTTTTTCAAAAAATGTAAATATTAAGTGCATCTTTTAAGATAATCTTTTTTTTAGGTTTTTGCAAGGCAAATGAGGTTAAGTGGCTTGACCAAGGCCACACAGCTTGGTAATTATATTATTAAGTGTCTGAAACCAGATATGAACCCAGGTACTCCTGACTTGAAGGCCAGTGCTTTATCCACTATGCCACCTAGCCACCCCTCTGAAGATAATCTTAAAGGATCAGTTCCAAAGGTTAATTCAGATTGTCCATCATTGCTTCTTCAATACTTTCAGCAACTGGTACAAAAATATAAATTTAAAACACAGCTGCACAAAGAATGTATTCATCTGCTAATATGTGTCTTTTTTTCTCCCTTCAACTCTTTCTTGAGTCTGCTACATACAAGAAACTGCTTACAAGCAAAATATGTTAAATACTAGGATAAGCACAAATTCTCTTTCTCTGAATTAAAAGACTTCATTTAGGCTGGAAAGACAAAAAATATAAATATGATATGAATGCAGATTTCTTCTTTTGAAATGAAGATCTTGGATTACTTAGGCAGCATTATTGCCTCTTCCTGAATTTATCTGCTTCACAGCTTTGTGAGAGAGAATACTTCAACCTTTGAAAACTCCTTACAAGGTAAATATTAAGAAATCTTCATTTGTATTACAGCACCATTCTATTTTTAAAAGAGAATTTTAGTCATTCACAGTAACTAGCCTTATCCTAAGATGAGAACAAAGCATTTCAATGAAATCCACAAAATAAATTATATTAGTAGAATAACTGTCTGAGTCTTAGTTTCCTCAGCAGTAAATTAAAAAATTTATACTATGACTATCTATATTAAGAGATCAGTTAATCAATAAACATTTTACTAAGTTCTTACTATTTGTCAGGTATTATGGATTAGCAGCTAAACAGAGGAAGTGAATGCAATACTAGACCTGGAATGTGGAAAACATGAGTTAATATCCAACCTTAGAATCTCATTAACTGTGTGATCCTGAACAAATCACTTTATCTCAGTTTCCTTAATTGCAAAATGGAAATAATGATTAAAATATACCTCATTGGGCTGTAGTGAAAATCAAATGAGAACCCACAGAGCCTTGCATGTGTTAGGCAATCAATAATGCTTATTCCATACCTCTACTTTTGGGTGAAAGTGTGACCAACTCTGCCCTTAAGGAACATATATTCCAATAGCCTCAGCTTGCAGAAAACCAATGATACTAAGAGGCAGAGATGAAAAAGATGTGCATGGAAAAATAGCCCATGAAAAAGAGCAAAAGTGCAACACCAATAAGTCTGTGGCTAAACCAAAGAGAACAGAAAGGAGAATTATATTTTAAAAGACTACAAAATATGGTCCAATTTGTGAAATCTTTGTGCACCAAAGGCTACAGAAGTACATTATTTGTATTTTAAACAAAGGATTTAAATTTTTTCACAGTATTGTAAAGAATGCTGAATTTGGGATTGCAGTAAATACATTCAAGTCATTTATGTGATCTTATGTAGTAAATAAATCATCTAACTTTTTTGACTCTCAATATCCTCATCAATAAAACAAGTGGTTTTGACTAGGTGACCTCACACAACTATGATCTGAAAATAGCACTACTCAAATTTTGATTTTGTTCTTTCTTTCAAATTCACAAAAAGGACACACACAGTATATGATAATATTGAGTTTACAATCACCATTTGTAAGGGATCAGGAAAACTCTAAAGTGAATGGGATGGCATAAGCACTTTATCAAAGGAAGAGTGAGTGATCTCCCATGTGTGTCATTTATTTTCCTATATTTTCTTCATTTGAGATTCTCATACACTTTTGTCTGATTATAAAACTTTGGATTTATACTTGAGACTCTTGGTTTCTATGAGTTATTCTAGAACTTTCATTATTAAATCCTCCATCACTTCTACCACAGGAATGGTTTTCTCCCACACTGACAAGGAAAAAAATACAATTGTTTGCATTGTAAAATTTGTTTTGTCCCTAGGTAGCACAGTGGATAGAATGCTGGGTCTGGCATCAGGAAGCCTCATCTCCCTAGGTTTAAAACTTACCAGTTGTGTGACCCTGGGCAAGCTGGATTTCACATTTGCAAAAGGAACTGAAGAAGGAAAGAGAAAACTACTCAGATATCTTTAAATATCCATAAATGCTTTACTGGAAGAACACTATTAAAATTTTCCACTATCACTCATGTTACATGCTTTGGTCTGTGTCTGATCCCTATCTCAACAGGAATATTTCATCAGATAACAATAGATAGACAATATAAACACTCAAATAGTGTGAGAACAAAGTGTAAATTCTTGGTTGAGAACTCCAGCTTAGGAACTCCCTAATTAGAAACTAATGGAAATTACAAAGTGACATCTTGTAAATAAGTCCTATGAGCTTATTTGGGTATACACTGAGTTATATTGGATGTCATTTAAAATTGAGAGTGCATTAAGAAAGCTTGTTTTCTACCTTGATTTACACATGAGACAAATGAGGCCCTTGAAAGTTATATGGTTTACATAATATGTAATTAGTATGAGACAGAGTCAAGATATTAAATTTTAAATCAGTGCTCTTTCCCCTGTACTCAGATTTGCATGTATAATAACTATCACAGGTAGAATTTAAATCATTATACAAATGAGGAAACTGAGGCAAAACAAAGATAAATAATTAGCCCAGGGTCAAACAACTATTAAGTGCCTGAGACCAGATTTGTACTCAGAAAGATGAGCCCTTTGTATTCCAGGTCCATTACTCTATCGCTGTCCTTGGTTTTATAATGCCACCTAAGTATTCTCAATTTATCTCAGTGATGTCATAGATTAAAAAAAGGATTGAGCAATGAGACTACAGTTCTTATGAATATATATATATATATATATATATATATATATATATATATAGCATATTCCTCCTGATGTAAAAGGTCTTCAGAACATGCAAAGCTATTTTAATGACTGTTTCCCATATGATTTACTCAATGGCAAAGATGATTTGAATGTTCATAACTGAGTATTTATTCAATTGGACACAAAGCACAGTATCCTTTTTTCCTCCCGGCTATGTTCCAGTGTGTATGTCAAATGACTTTGGGATTTGATGTGGGCAAAGAGGTAGTAGTAGTGGTTTTAGGACTTTAGCAGCATGGTGAAGCAAATTTCTTTCATTACCATCAATTTCAGCATTCGACTTTGATCATTTTCTTTGTTTTTTTTCCTTTCCTTTTTTTTTTTGCATTTGGCCTTTCCTGATATTTGGTGAAAGAATGTTGAAAACAGAATAATCTTGTGAAATTTGAAAGATCAAAGGATTAAACATACAAGGATGTAGAAGGAGTCCTTATAGAAGTTGATGAACTCAGTGATGAATTGATGCAGAAGTAAAAAAAAAAATTAAATTCCATTTTCTGGAAGGAAAATGGCCACTCTATAGATGATTGTATATATCACACCTGAAATGAACTTAATAAAATGAAAGATTCATGATAACCACTTTAACTGTTAGTCCTTTCTACCTAAATCAAGTTGTAGTTCATTTCTCAGGTTTGTGTGCATGTTTGTTTTTTTAAGAAAGATTTTATTTATTTTGAGTTTTGTAATTTTTCCTGCATTCTTGCTTCCCTCCTCCCATCCCCCACAGAAGGCATTCTATTAGTCTTTGCATTGTTTCCAAGATATACATTGATTTCCATTGAATGTGATGACAGAGAAATCATATCTGCATGTTTGCTTTTACTACCAGCTGTTATTACTGTACCACCTTTGCAAGTATCCCTTTTTAAAATTAATTCTCAAGTTGACTAAATGATTCTCAAGAAAAATGTGCATCAATCCTTCAGGACTATCCATGAATTCTGGGAGGATAAGTGTCAGCCAACCTTCAGGAACCAATCTTTAGATAGATAGATAGATAGATAGATAGATAGATAGATAGATAGATAGAAAGATATAGATATAGATATACATATATATGTATATAGATAGATAGATACATAGAAAGATATATAGATATATGTATACATATATGTAATAACAAAAAAATCTCTTGAATCAGAATGCACTTTAGTTATTGTCTCACCATAATATTAACCAATTACTTTCATATCTCTTCTTTAATTATTGTAAAAATTATGGAAAGACAAAAGAAATATTTAGCTATCAATGACAGGTCCTCAAAGTATACAATCTGTGAAAGAGAATAATTTTTTTTTGAAAAATTACTGTTTTACAGCAAGAAAACCAAAATTAGTATTTTGAACTGAGAAGCAGCCCATCCATCTCAAAAGTGATAAAAGGGAAAAGAAAAGAAAGCAAAAATGGTCAGATTCTAGAGAAGCATGGAATGACTTAGGAGATCTCATGCTGAGTGAAGGGAGTAGAAGAAGGCAACAATGTATACAACAACAACAACAACACTGTGAGATGAACAAACGATGGGAGCAGCTCCTCCCAGCAGTTCAGAGAGGTAGGACAACTGTAGTAGACCAGTTATGGACTATGTTATCTCCATCCAGAGGAAGAAGAAAAAAAATAAAATAAAACACACACACACACACATACACACACACACACACACACACAAACACACACTTTCCCTTAATCCTAATTCTTCAAACTGAAAATAACTGATACTAATCTGTAAACATGGTTTATTTTGCAAGGCAATGGGGTTAAGTGACTTGCCCAAGGCTACACAGCTTTGATTATTTATATATAATTCTAATAAAAGGAATCTTAGAAGATATCCATTTCAATATTTTTGCAATACTTCCTATAAAGTATTGAGAAAAAAAGCACATATCCTCCCAAATGGCAAATATTCCTCCTGTGCCAGCCCTGACTCATATCATTACTTCATGTTCTGCTTTCTAAACTAGAACCAAAAGCATTTGCATGTCTCAGACCATTCTTCACTGAGAGATTGCCATGCTTTCTCTTATTTGGGAACATCCATTAGAAGATCCAGTAACAGAAGCCAAGAAGGTGTCATGAAGGCAGGAATTCCTGGAAACTCATCCCCCCCAGAAAACTTCAAAAGCCATCCAATTATGACTCTAGCCAAAATTTAGAGGACCAGAACTCACGGAAAGACTGAGTGATACAATTTCCCAGTCTAAGAAAACTTAAAAGTTCCTCTGGAAAGGTCTATTTCACCAGGACCAGGGTTTGGAAGAAACCCATGCAAGCTGAGCAGCAGCCACAGCCCCAGCACAATTCAGCCTTCCAGATGCCCTGCGGGCATCTAGGTCCCTGACAGAGGGGGCTGTTTCCAGACCTCTTGGCCCAGGATCACCAGGAACAGAATCACCAGGAACAGCTTTAAGGGGTGGTAAGAGAAATATGTCACACCAGAGTCAAGTGTGGAGTGAGCTCTGGCTTCAGAGCAGCCCTGTGGTGAGAACCTCTGCAGTGGGAATGGGGAAGCCAGCCTGCACCTAAAAAGTGCAGTTCACCAATGGTAAGGGGGTGTGAGGGAAGACTGCAGAGGTCCCTCTGCTCTGCCTGAGGCAGGACTCAGCTGTTTAACCACACCCAACTTCAGGCTGCATTTTGGGCTCCCATATCACCATAGTGGAACAAGAACTCTCCTCAAAGTTCCAGGACAGAGGGGAGGGCCTGTGATCATCCACAGTCCAAAGCACAGACAAAAGAGCAAGCAATATCTCATGAGATCTTAGAGGAATTAAGGTACCTGTGGGTTGTCCCAACCCCCCCCGCCACCAAGCATTGGAAGTGTGGTAAATCAGTCATAGGCTGAGGAAATGAGCAAACAAAAGAAAAAGGAGAATCTGACCGTAGAAAATTACTTTGATCCCATGGAAGATTCAGAAGATGACAAAAAATGAACCTTCTGTACCCTAAACTTCCAAGAGAAATACAAAATGGACTCAGGCTATGGATGAGCTCAGAAAAGACTTTGAAAAGCAATTAAGGGAGGTAGAGGAAAAATTGGGAGGAAAAATGAGAACAATGCAAATAAATCATGAAAATCAAATCGGCATCTTGGTGAAAAAAATACAAAAAATACTGAAGAAAATAAGACATAAAAAACCAGTTTAGGCCAAATGGAAAAAGCAACACAAAAGATAAATGAGGAGAAGAATGCCTTAAAAAGCAGAATTGACCAGCTGGAAAAGGAGATAAAAAAGCTCTCTGAATAAAACAACTCTTTCAAATGCAGGATGGAGCTAAAGGAAACTGATGACTTTACAAGAAATCAGGAAGAAATAAAAACTATTCCCCCAAAACCCCCCAAATTAGAAGAAAATGTAAAATATCTCATTATAAAAACAACCATCCTTGAAAACAGATCCCAGAGAGATAACTTAAAAATTATTGGGATACTTGAAAGTCATGACCAGGAAAAGAGCCCAGATTTCAGAAACAATACATCAAAATTGCCCTGAGATCCTAGAAGCAGAAGTTAAAACAGAAATTGAGGGAATTCATCAATCACCTCCTGAAAGAGATCCCATAAGAAAACTTCCAGGAATATTATAGCCAAACTCCAAAACTTGCAAGTTAAAGAAAAAATACTAAAACCTGCCAGAAGCAAACAATTGAACTACCATGGCTGTATAGTCAGTATTACACAGGATCTGGCAGCATCTACATTAAGAGTTGATAGGGCTTGGAATATGATATTCCAGAAGGCAAAATATCTTGGTTTACAACCGACAATCAACTACCCAGCACAACTGAACATCCTCTTTCAGGGGAAAAGATGGACTTTCATTGAAACAGAAATTTAAAACTTTCCTATTGAAACAACCAGAGTTGAACAGAAAGTTTGATCTCCAAGCACAGGACTCTGGTGAACCATAGATGGGGTGGAAGAGAAGGACTAACTATGAAGAACTTAATGACGTTGAACTTTTAGTATTCCTGCGTGGGAAGAAGAGCCTGATAACTCATATGTTCTTTCTCATTTATAAGAGCAGTTAGAAGGAATATATATATATATATATATATATATATATATATATATAGAGAGAGAGAGAGAGAGAGAGAGAGAGAGAGAGAGAGAGAGGGAAAGGAGAGGAAGAAGGGGCTAAGATATTTGACATAAGAGTGAAGAGATAGCTTTTTCAGTGGAGTGGAATCAGGGAAGGCAAGGGGGAATGAGTGAGCCTTCATTCTCATCAGAAATGACTCAGGGAGGAAATAACATACACTTAACATACACTCTATGTTACCATAGAGAAAAATGAGAAGAAAGGGATAGGGTAAGGGGGAAGGAGAGGGGAGGGAAGGGGGGATTAGGTGATAGAAAAGAGATAAGATTGTGGGAGAGAGTACTAAGATACAACACTCTTTTGAACAGGGAAAGAGTGAAGAGAGAAAGAATAGAATAAATGAGAGTGGGAAAGAATAGAGTGGAGGGAAATACAACTAGTAATACCAACAGGGAAATATATTGAAGAACTTCTTTGGTGGACCCATGATAAAGACGACAACTTATCCCAATCAGAGCCATTGGAATCTAAACACATAGTGAAGTACATTTTTTTTCTCCCTCACTATTGTTGAAGTTTCTCATCTTTTTGGTGAGGAAGGGGTTTATGTTTGCTCTCACAACAAGATTATTGTAATAATATAAAATAAATAAACCAAAGTAAAATTTAAAAATTTTTTAAAAGATCCAATACCCACCTCTCCCTTACTTACTTATTTTCCTAGGTTTCCCATAAACATTCCTCAGACACCAATGACTTTTCTCATTGTTTTTCATTCTGGCAGTGGAACAACTTAATGCCTGGATATACTTCAGGACTAGTCTTCTGAGAATTAAATTATGACAGCCATCATCATTTATTAATCTATATGATAATATAAAAGTCTGGAATTGTGGCAAATTTGCATGATAAAGTGAACTTCAATACAAGAGGCAAACTTTTAATTAAGGAGTCTTTCAAAAGAAGCAAAAAAAGCTATAAAGTTTGGGGTTACTACTAAGCTAGAAAAGGAATGGCCTATGTTATTCTCAACATTGTCCTCTTCTTTTTCAACCTTTTCTGCTACCATACAGGACTGGCAATGTCAAATAAAAATAATGACTGGAAAAGTCATTTGAATCCTACACCATACATTTTCTAAACTGTTTTCCCTTGGCTAAATTGCTTCACTTTCTGTCCATCAGTTCCCTTTTCTAAAATCATAGAGGGGTAATCTCTCCCTTAAGAACAGAACAGTCCTATGACTGAAATTCTAGAGAATAAAGGAGAAGCAATCCCCACAGAACAACAGAAAGTGGATTGTATTTGGAGTCAATGAATTTATTCAAAGACTTCCTTTGATGCCACCTGAATATTAGGCAAAGTCAATTCACAGTTCAGTAGGAACTGTAGAATGAGTGTGGTGGACTAGATGACCCCAAGGTTGTTTCTAACTCTAAGATCAACTTAGATTTTATATTTACATGAACAGAAGATGGAACTAACAGTATACATGATATATACAAAACAGTATACAATGATACATATAAAAGTGCTATGAAAATGGTGCCAGGACTATTAAAGTTCAGAACAAGTCAAATGAAAATTAAAATACAACAAAACTTTTTCTAAACAGAGAGGAAATGGAATGTGTGGGGGTAGGGGTTAAGGAATGAAAAAAATCAATAAAAATTTTAAAATGGTTTTGTAACTATATTGGAGCAGAGAGGACAATCAAAGAAGGGGTGAGACCACTGCCAACAGTACATGAGATTGTATCTGGCACATTGTAGAAAACTAATAAATGACTGGTGAATGACTGATGATAAGTTAGATCCACTTGACTTTTTTTTTTTTTTTGCTTTTTTTTTCTCTGCTAAGGAGAATAATCACCAGAATGGAAAGCTTAGTATAAGTGTGACTAATGTGTAGTTGATACCCAAGATAAGAAAGATAATAATATAAAAATACAGAGCTGCTATTGATGAAATAAAATCACTGGATCTTAAATTATATTCTAAATGAGTTGCTATTGTGCCTGTGATTATTGAGTTGTGGAGAACAGGGAAGGTGTCATAAGACTGAACATGAGATAATGTCCCAATTATTTTTTTTGGTGAAAGAGATTGGAATCTCCTCTCTTACATCAGTGGTCCTGCAATACTTCTAAAATATCACAATAAAGAGATTTGTAGAAAACACCTAAAAGAGGAATCAATAAACCCAAAGTGCCATTATGTCTTCATCCAAAAGCAGTCATGCTACACAAATTAAGATTTGTTTAGTTTTAAGATAATTAACATCATATACATGAGGACTCCTCATTGTATAAAATTCCTGGACTTAGGTAGCTTAAGAATAATTTAACAATGATTGAAAGTTATTAGGGTACATGCCCACACAGGGAGAACAAACCTATGAAAAGGCAAGCCCTGGACTGCATAGGCAATATCTTTGCCATCAACAAGCAAGGGATCAGACCCCAAACCCAGCAAAAAAACAAACAAAAAAAAAAACAACTTGGATCTAAAAGAGTGCTCACTATAGAAAACTACTTCACAGATAAAGATGACAGCAGTGCCATGTCTGAGGAAAACTGTGAAACATCACTCACAGAAGAAATATCAAAATAGTCTATAAATTGGACTCAAATACAAAAACTCACCAAAGAGCTTAAAAAAAGAATGTAAAAATCAAAGAAGAGATGAAGAAAAAAATGGAAAAAGCAATGAAAGTCATTCAGGAAAATTGTGAATCGTTGACCAGAGAATTCAACACCTTTAAAAAAGGAAACACAAAAGGTAATTGAAGAAAATAAAATCCTAAAAATTAGAATTGAACAGTTAGAAACCAATGAATCTACATGACCACAAGTTTTCATCAAATAAAATAAAAAGGCTTAAAAAATTGAAGAAAATGTAAATACCTTCTAGGGAAAATGAATGACCTGGTAAACAGATCCAGGAAAGATGATCTATGAATCATTGGACTACTGGAAAGACTGAACCAACAGAAGACCTTGGAAAACATCGTGCAGGAAATTATGAGGTTAAACTGCCCCAATCTACTAGAACAAGATAACAATATAACAATTGAAAGAATCTACAGAAACTTTACAGAACAAGACCCCAGGATAAAAACTGTAATAGCCAAATTCTAGAAGCCTCAAATAAAAGAACGAATATTACAAACAGCAAAAATGAAGCAATTCAAGTACAAAGGGAACATAATCAGACTAACACAGATCCTATCAGCCTCAACATTGAAGAAATGGAAGAAATGGAATAACATTTCAAAGAGCTAAGGACCTGGGTTTACAACCCAGAATGAAAAATTCAGCATATATTGTCAGGGAAGAAGATGAATGATCACTGATATACAGAACTTCCAGAATTTTCTGACACAAAGAGCAGAACTGAAAAAGAGAATTCAATTGCCACATACACAACTGAAGAGTTACATTTAAAAATGTAAATGAAAAAGGGGACTGAAAAAACAAAACTGTTTTAAATAAATGTTGGTTCCAAGGGAAGATATAACAATTTTAACTCATTAGAACTTTAATTCTCTAATGATAGAGGGTAGAATATAATTGAAGAAAATGAACCTAAGGGATATAGATTTAATTGGGTCTTTTGCCTCAATTGAAGAGGTCCAAGATCTCTTCACTATGTTTGAGAAAAAAATCTCTGAAAAAAGCAGGAGTGTCAACTTTAATTTAAGTATCTCATTACACTCTGACTGGCTTTAATCACAATGTACTGAGCACCTTGTCTAATGAGGGCATCATAAACTCAGAGGACCTGAGACAATGTCTCTATGACCTATAATCATTTGTAAAGTTCTCAGTGAGACCTCCAGAGCTACCCAGGACTTAGAGATATCTTCAAGATACTTTCAGTTAATTGAATTAGGATGCTTCACTTAATAAGGGGAGGGGTCGAGGGTTTAAGTGGGAGAGACAAAGGGCCTTGTTTCACTTAATTAGGTATTAACGAAATG